>NC_061110.1:81626409-81741409 GCF_015104395.2 Macrobrachium nipponense | reverse complement strand
AGTAAAACATCGGTCATAAGGCTTATAAATTAATAAAATTCTGCTACCTTTACCAACAGCAAACTAATCTCCGGATTATTAAAGCTGATGATATTATACATACATACATACATACATACATTATATATTAATAATCTCTATATGTTCTTACCTAGTTGGCTGTAAAAGCCCTTGGTGCATAAGGTCGAGGGTTACCATACTCTTGTCGACTTGAAGCGATTTCAAAATTCTCAAACACATAATTGTGGGGCATTCGCTGGAAATTCCGGTCACGGAATTCTATTGAATGATATATATATATATATATATATATATATATATAATATATATATATATATATATATATATATATATATAATATATAATATATAATATACAAATATATATATATATATATATATATATATATATATATATATATATATATATATATAAACACACACACACACAAGCAATACGTTGGATGTAATTCTAAAGGATGAACTCCTTTTTGTACTTTAGTAAGATGCAAATCTGTGACACAGGTGGAAAAATACCCCCCACCCCCAAAATAAAAAATCGTGCTTTTTTTACTGCTTTCCCAGCTCTCGAAGTTATTCAAGAGCAAAATCGTAAGCATAAAAAAGTAATTCACAGCTTAGTGTATCATCAAAGTAAAAGAAGTAGTTAACACAAACAGTAAGAGCAATAATACTTTTCGCTCCCTTATGATGATGATGAAGGTTTTATCAAAAGGCAGCAATATAGGAATGAAAGAATACTTCCCATAACCCAGAGCTTCTGTCTCTGTGGGAGACCAATAACCAGTTAATGAACTAACAAGAGGTTTGATCCCTCAGAGCCATTCTTTAAGCAATCAAGAGTATATTCAGAGGGAGAGAAATCACAAGCAAATTAATTTAGCCAGTGATGATTTCACATCAAAAGGATGGTTATGACCATTTTTGTCGTCTACACGGAAGGGGGAAATTTTCAGAAATAGAGAAAATATAAACAGTATTTCCTTTTTGACGCCACACAATTTACAAGTCGGTTTTTAAGATCGATTTTCATGACCTGTAAATTGGGCAACAAAAGGACACAATAGATGAGCTTCGATCAAAGGTGCGTGTACAGAAAATGTGTGTAAAAATATGAAGACAAAATCCCACAATACTGGTTTTGTCGAAACCTGATACTGTACAAACTGGTCGAGGTATGATAAATATGGAAAATTTGGTCCGACATAAAGAAGGGCAAATGGCAGACATAGCTTTAGTGAAGGACTTCCTGGTTGGAGCTTGTATACTTTGATTGTTTTCCACTTCACTCGAATCTCTTTCATGAATTACAAGAGACAAACGATTCCATACCTGTCACAACATAAGATAAATTAAGTTATGATCTTGAATAAAAATGTCTTACAGAGAGGATGGAAACATTATTATTAGCAGACTTAGACACCTACGAAGAATTAAAATCGGATCTATGTAAGAGAGAAGAGTAAATCTTGAATACATTCATGGAATCTTCGGCAAAACTAGGGACACAATAGGAGACTTTCAGACCTGGTCAAGACGCACACAGGCTACCAATAAGACCTATAATTAGCATTCCTGGGACCCAGAACCATGCTCCAGAGATACAATAAATAAATCATCAAAGTAAGTTGGGTCTGTATCATGTTCGTATGTCAAGAACTGCGTTGATTGAGTACGAAGTATGGTCAGCTTTGAAGTAACTACTTTGTTTGCCTGAGCACCAGTCAACGATATAACAAGCTTTAACGAAATTACTGTTATTTAAGCAGTTGTAGTTGATATTTGTTTCAATTTTAATATTTACAAGAAGCGAATTGAAGTGAATATAGAATATAGACCAAAGGCCAAGGCACTGGGACCTTATGAGGTCAACTACTAATAAATTCATCATGACTTTAATTCAGTTTCGGGTGAAAAATAACTCTAATTAAGTTTCGGGCAAGTTGGAAAATAACTTTAATTCAGTTTCGGCGAAGCTGAAAAATAACTAACTTCGCTCTGCAGAATATTCGAGTACAATCCGTAATTTCTTTACAAGCTTGAGTTCAAACATAAATCGTGTATTTCAGTAAAGGAATTCGATTCCACTTACGTAATGAAAATGCGCTGGATAATACTAATTACTTCATGAGCGTATAAATTTTACAATTTGGTTCTCTACTTACTGAAAGGTACCTAAAGAACAGTTTTCATTCACTATATAAATACAAACCATTCAGCAAAATTTTTTATATGTAATCACATACAAATTTAATATGGGAACTTTTCAAGGCCTGACCAAAAAAAAATTCCAACATTTGAAGCTGAACGACAAGAATGAAATTTTTAAAAGTAAATAAATACTACATATCATATATATATATATATATATTATATATATATATATATATATATATATATATATAGTATGTATACATAGTGTGTGTGTATATATATAATATATATATATATATATATATATATATACATATACATATACATATATACATCATATACATATACATATATATAAATATATATATATATATTATATATAATATATATATATATATATATAATAATACACGAGTATATATAACAAGCTCAATGTACCAGCAACAGTACCAATAATGAAAGCAACAATTCTAATGGCGCACTAGCTATGTTAAAAGTGTTTCGACCATTACAGAATGATCATCATAATCCTTCCCTTCTGTGTTCACGGGAGATCCAATAACACAGTTAATCAACTAACAAGTGGTCTTATTAAAGAGAGCCATTCTTCAAGCAATAAAGATAATACCGAGGGTGGAAGGGGGGAAATGGAACAAATGTATTATAAGTGAATAATTATTCCTTGCGCAAAGGATAAATATGACAGATTTGCTTCTACATAAAAAAAAGAAAGAGAAAACGATGACCTAAAAAAACTATTCTACTCGTTATAAAATTCTTATAATGCGGTGACCGAAATATGACAAACACTTCCTTATATGATGTTTAAAATAAAATTTATAATTTGCAGGCCAAGTTCATACGAACTTAAAGCTTCACTACATGAAGCTGACTGCAAGTTAACCTGAAAAAAAAAAAATGTACTCTTATCGTGGATTAGAAGAGTTCAAAAAAATCTGCCATACATATTTCTACGTAAAACCTTGGACCCCTCCCTGGGGTCATCTAGGGACCTGGTTTGAGAATACTTTTATCTACATCGCATAAGGATGATTCGCACCAATTTGTCACATTGCAGCCTGTTGTTCTTGAGGAGAATTTTAACGAGATCTCTAACATATCCCAAGAGAAAACTGTCAATCGCTATAAGTCCCACTCAGGTCCTTGGGTCCAATGCTGAAAAAAAACTTGGACCTTCACATCACAAGGAACCTTTCATGCTTGTTTGTTATTTTTGACAAAGGATTGCTAGAGACTTACAAAGGACACTATTCTGTTTTCACAAGTCTATTTACTAATTTTCTTCCCTAACTCCCAGCTAGAAGGGTCGTGACACAATTTTAACAAACATGATTTCCCTTAAAGTTAGGATGCCCTATGCTATCTTTAGTTGCAATTGACTATGTGATCCAAGAGGAATCACCAAAACCTTCAAAAGTCAACGCCAGACAAACCTTGAAAGGGAAAAAGTTCACTTGACCTTTCAGTTAAGGTTAGATAAAATTTAAAGCCGAAGGGGGAAATCCCAGAAGAGCACCCATTATGATCTCCCATACTGCGGAATTTCAAACTTAATGCTGTAACATTACGTGCAACATAGTCTACTAAACCAGTAGCGTTACTAGAAAACTATTGAGTCTAGACGTAATCTACAATAAATAAATAATACAATTATTAATCTACAGGCAGGAATCTACACAATGAACGGAACCATTTATTTACCTTAGCCCAAGGCGATGAGAGCACCAGGTGTCTTGAATCTTTGCCGACGAAACCGTTACTCACACTATTATGCACTATAATAAATTCACTAGACGAATGCGCACCTAAAAACAAGAATAAATATATTTTTATACATTGCTTCAATGAAAAATAAAAGATACGTACACCAGCATGAGAGAGAAAATAAAACATTATGTATGAATAGCTTTCAATATTTTATTTCTATACGTACAAATTTTAAATTCCACAAATTATAGCCGTACAAAAAACTCAAATTTAATTTGATTAAAACTAATATACCAATTAATCATACATTCTAAAAAATGTATGTAATATTTTACTTCATTATTCAAGGGATTGTCAGTGTTTAAATTAAATTTAAACAGTCAGGAAAATCTTATGTATGAGTTTCTCTCAATGGTGATCAATACAACTGTAGAACGAGTTTCTAAATTTATTACAACATAAAACTCGACTCAAGCAAGGACAATATACCCGAAAATAATGAACATAAGTTAAACTACAATGGATACAAAAATAAAAATTTACTGAAAAAATATGTTCCTACTAAGTGAATGGGGAGAACCGAATTTATTTCCCTTTAACAGCCACCAAGCCAACACAAATTGCCTTACATCTTTCGATTCTTAATGTTGACACAAATCTGGCACACAAATGTACTTAAACCACTATCTTGCAAAATGTTAAACTCGTCAGATATAACAAATGTTCACAATCATACCCATATAAAATCAAGACATTGGTGTAAATAAAAACCGGTTACAGGGAACATACTCTGCAAAAGGTGCTTATTCAAAATATTTTTCATTAGTTCCTGTACCCTATATGTACATATATATATCTATATCTATATATATATATATATATATATAATATATACATATACATATACATATATATATATATATATATATATATATATATATATATATATATATATATATATACACACACATATATATATATTTACTAATCCTACGTGTCACGGCTGATGTCGGGCAATTTATAAGACTCCTGAGTTCAAAAAATATGCACAAAAGGAAATCTAATATCTCTTTCATGAGAGCTTTACTTTCCCACTGAGAATTTTATCCCGTGTTGCAGACCCTGCTATCAACAAAGCTGAAACACCCCTACGAGTAGTTTCTCCTATCTTCTTATATGACTAATTTCTGAGACTTACGGGATACTAACAAAATCTCTTGCAGTTGAAAGATATTAGTAGAGCATACTAACGTAAGAGAAGAAAAGAGACATGGCCAGTAACGAAATGCTTGCAACTAGGACTTCGACATATACCTTCAGTCATTACTGAAACGAATCATTACTGTGGTACTTATCAAAAAGCAGTACGTCACAGATCTGATCCAATAACAAAGGGGAAAATACTTTTGTGTTTCACTAGATTCTCTGTGTACAAAATAGCATAGGCAACTTTTCACAGTAGAGAAACAAACACCTGAAGCGCGCACAGAATATTTCATGATAGAAGCAGATATAAAACTAAAACTGAGCCTGGAACAAGGAGGCAGCATTCAGTCTTCTCGAAGGCAGAGCGAAATTTGAGTGGCAACTAGATGGTTGTTGTAGAGATCTGCAGGAAACATAATAGATTAACATGCTTCCTCGTTGGGGTCCTCTACCGCATATAACCTATAATTAAGGGTCATTATGTTTAGGATGGAGTGGCATGGGACTAAAATTGGAATATAAGATTTAGGCCAAAGGCCAAGCACTGGGTTCAGCGCTGAAAGGAAAATTACGTTTTTAAAGGTTTAACAGGATGAAAACCACTCAGTTGCACTATGAAGCAATTGTTAGGAGAGGGTGGAAAGTAAGATGGAAGAAACAGAATATGAACGCAAGTACTGATGGCACTCATGGCACTACTCGGAGTTGCATGGGGATATTGTCAAGATGAATTCTTGGATAAACATTACTGAGTAAAATCAGACAATATATTCTCGACTAAGATAAAAAATGCAAACTAAAAAAAAACTGCATAGTAAATCTATAAAAAATGTCAATCAGAAACAAAAATGAAACTTCTCACTGACTGACTGATTATGATAGTCAACTACTGAACAATGAATGAAATTATTGGACCAAACTTTTATATCCATAGGAACCGGATTCCAGATAGGAGCATGTGTACGAGTAACCATGTAGCATTTTCCTGCAAACAAAAGTAAAAACAAACCAATACGCAAAAATGAACGACAGATCTTCCAAACGCACACTCTACACTTTCCTAACAAATATAGTAGGCACCATATTAGTCAATTCAAATGGTAGTATGGATAATGCTTATATGTAAGCTACGTACATTCGTCCATTTAACTATCCAACAATTGCGTACAAATGAGAGAATTCTCAAAAAACCAGTCTTGTTACATAAGTTTGGATTTATATATATATATATATATATATACTATATATATATATATATATATATATATATATATATATATATATATATATATATATATAATACGTATATCAATCTTTTAGCCAAACGTTGTCCATCTTTTAATTCATACAAAATCATTAAATGACTAAGGTATTTCTAATTATCATTCAAATCTGACTACTGTGTAGTTAGTGACACACCAAAGTTGATGAAAAAAAAATGGTATGGATAGTTAAAAACAGAGCAATGAAGCTGGGGATCAACGGATTTTTTTACCATCTACAGTGTGCCTCGCATGGCAGTGAGTTACGTAACTGGTGATATGGCAAGTTTGCTAGGTTCCAACCAATGCTGAGATGGCCATGGAGATGGGAACATCACAAAAAGACTATGAGAATCCAAAGATTAACACCCTCTACGAAGAAAAAGAAGAGCGTATGTACGTGTGTGTCTCTATGCGTGTGCATGTATGTGTAAATACATACACATATAATACTATATATATATATATATATATATATATATATATATATATATATATATAAAATTTGTATGTATTTTCATGTATACACAAAATAAATATAGAGAGAGAGAGAGAGACGAGAGAGAGAGAGAGAGAGATGAGAGAGAGAGAGAGAGAGAGAGACGAGAGAGAGAGAGAGAGAGAGAGAGAGAGAGAGAGAGAGAGAGAGAGAATAATATACTTAGATATCACAAGAAAAATACGAACATAAAAATGAGCACTTCCAAATGTCCTGGAGGAATGACGATAAAAACCATCAGTCAATAAAGCATTCTTATGTGAAAGAGAAAAATTAGCTAGAAAAAAGGACCCACCGTTCTCGTAGGTATTTACCTCACACAAATATCTCATAAAAAAAGGGTAAAAATCAGTAAGCTCTCAGAAGCTCTCGGATTAAAGCCCAGGGTACACAATATGAACTAGGATTTCATAACATTCCAGATGCAAAAAAAAAAAAAAAAAAAATTCATATTTCTAGGAAGAGAAATTGGCATTGCTCATGTTGGGACAAAATTACGGAAAAGAATCATAACCATAGCAAAAAATTATTATGAATTAAAAAAAAAAAACTTGGACACCGAACACTGTTAGCACATGGAACTGATTTTCGATGGTTGTTATAATCTACAATTCATTCTCCACCCACCTTCATTTAATGCAATACTTTCATTTTCAAATGAAAAAGAAAACGTGCGTGGAGAGAGAGAGAGAGAGAGAGAGAGAGAGAGAGAGAGAGAGAGAGAGAGAGAGAGAGATACTTCACGTAGAGCATGCATGCAAAGAGGCACTTAATCTGCGAAGTAGTGAGGGTGCAGTAACATTTACAAAACAGGTTGCAAATACATCTCCTGGGTTATAAACACGAAACGAATCCCTGCCTTGTGCTCCTCTCCCATCTCCCTCCCATCAGGCCCATAACCTACTTGCCTCACCCCCTTCTCCTTCCCCTTCCCTTCCCACCCAACAGGACAGTCCCCCCTCCCCCTGCTAAGACTGGGTGCCTCCAAACTCACTCATTAAGCTTCATTACTACTGATGGGAATTCATGGTCCTGCCAATTGGGTTAAAACTGACGTGCCAAACAACAGGGCCCTATGGGGGTCCTCAATAAACGCAGATGATGCGTTAACAGAGAAGCAAATTGCATACACAAAACCAAAACTTGCAATATAATTACGAAACAAAATAAGAGGATTTCTTGCAAGCCCAGCATCAGCAAACGAATTAGCTGGATTCTTCATGGTGCTTCTCATTGGAACAGGAAGTCAGCAGTTTTTCATTACCTGAGGTATATATGATACAACACATTCGCCTGAACCACGGTGTATACCAGTGATTTTGTAATATACTTGTCTATTTGATACACACACACACACACACACACACACACACACACACACACACACACACACATATATATATATTATATCTATATATATCATATATATAGATATATATATATATGTGTGTGTGTGTGTGTGTGTGTGTGTGTGTTGTATAAAATAGACAGTTATATTACAAAATCACAGATGTATATATATATATATATGGGGATATGATCCACAATGAAGATTTTAGTGAACAAGACCACAGCTGATGGTCGAAAGCTTTAATCCTGTACTAGAAATATATATTTTAAACTACAGAAGGATTTTACTTCATTGTGGATTGTATCCCCATTTACTTAGAGGTACGATATAGTACCTGGCTCCTGCATATATATATAATATATATGTATAGTATATGTATATATATATATATATATATATACACACATATATAATACATGTATGTATGAGTGTCTGAATTAACACACACACACAAACACACACATATATAAATAAGAGAACATTTTCACAATTTTTCCAATATCATGCCATCTCCCCGTATAGGGAGGGAAGCTCCAGAAAAATTACAAGACAAAGGTCGCTGCAAAAATTACACGAGTTCCTGAATCGCAAATGAAATCTCTGTGCAGAACACTCCCACAACATTAATCGCTCCACTTACACAGGTTTATCAGCAAGCAGTACATTGAACCTCATCCATAAACTGTTCATACAGCTCTAACTTTAAGAAACTCTCGTTCCCCAGATACTGAGTCCCTTCTTTTCCAATGGCTCCCACTATTCTCCCATCCACAGATACAGAGCGGAGAGATTGGGCTGTCACGTGATTGTTTCGTGCAAGTAAGGCGCCATTGTTATGTGCTGATTCTCAGATGTGGAAGCAACAGCGACTGGACAGACCAGCAACAACAGAGTACTGGGCCATCTAATGCGTTCTATATAGAAATAAGATCACAAAAGAAGAGGGGATCACAGGTCACAAGATAGTAACATTTTTTTCATTCATGGAAATCTTTATAGCCGTTTTAACTACCTCAACTAAACATGCGTTAGTTCACAATCAACTTGCAGTCAATTACACACCTGCTTTTTGAGTTACTAAAGTAATGAAAAGTAATAAGCTTTTTATTACCCAATTTGACATTAAATTCATATAACCTAATCAATTAGCATGTAGGGTTACTGTCAGTTCATATAACCATGGTTATGTCTGAAAAAGTTTCCATATCTACTAACACTATAATGTACATAGTATGAAGAGGCCTAGCCCTAGGCCTGCTGCAGTTTTAAATGTTAATGAATTGTTATACTGTTATTTACCATGTTATCAATAAGTTCTCAAAACTCCCTGTATGCAGAGGACTCAGCTGAGTTTGATCTGCTTGAGCATTTAAAGGTAGTAGGCTGTTCTTCAATTTTATCATTATCCTATTTACCCTGAAGATCATACACCATTATAGCTTTAAAAGTAAACTTTGCCAACTTGACAGTCTCCAAGTAAACTTTACCAACTGGCTAATCTACAAGGAAACGTCACCAGCTAGGTAGTCTACCAGGGTTGAACTAAATAACCAAGGATAGCTTACCATAGCCTCCTAACCTTAGCTTAGCAAAGATAGCCTAACTTCGCTTAACCTTCAGGAATACTGATTTTTTTCTATCTGTCCCTCTTCACAGACTATGATATAAAGCTCAAGTCTTCTTTAATTATCAAACTCTAAGTTAATCTTAGAAGTTGGCTTAACTAAGATAGTACAAAATAAAAAAGTATATTGAATTACAGGTCAGTAAGACTGTAACATGTTACATAGCTTTATATATGAACATTCTAGTAATAATTACACTTGAAGCTGTACAAATAGCTTCTATGTCACGGTTCACATGCTTTGATCTGGTTCTGTAAAGTACTGTACAGTGTGCTCTACCCTGTATCACAACTGTATGAATATGAATTAAAGCAGATTATAATTATATCCATGCAAAAATTAAGTAAACAGTCTTTCTTATAAGATCTGCGAGTAGCCTCATAGGTTTAAGTTGTTAATAATAAGTGATACGTGAGATTCAGGACTGATTTTTTGTCAATTTTGTGTTCAAGATTTCCTGACAAGAACACAGAGCAAGACCACTACCTTACTTGGGTTAGAACCTGTAGAAGGGGTAAAGAGGCAAGCTATGTATCATGCATATTGCAGCAAACTTTTTCAGAAAAAGTACATTTTCAAACCTGGTATGCTTGAGTTTAAGTATCTGCAACAAACTTTGAAGTCCAGAATATGTTATGAGCCAACAACTGGCTATCAAAGCAGATTAAATTTTTGTCTAGTAAGAAGTAACGCGAAGGGGCAAGCTGATATATATATATCAATACTGGCAATGGCAATATACCAGTGGTTCCCAAACTGGGGGAAATTTCCCCCTGGGTGAAATTTGAAGCTACCAGGGAGGGGGTAAATAATTACACTACCTACTAACTAAAAAAGTAGAAGAGCAAACAAAAGTCCTTTTATTTGTTACTAACTGCTCTCTATGGCTATGTGGTTAGTTGTTACTAACCGCTCTCTATCCACTTTACTCTGTACTAAATGTTTATCAGTATATTTGTACATTTGAAAAACAAATTATTCAATAGTCACAGTGTGTTTTAAATACTCTTTCCCTCATACACATGAAGGGGGAAATCTGGATGGTTGAACTGGGTGCAGGGGGAAATGACAGAATAAAGTTTGGGAATCACTGATTTATACAGCCCTGCAAACTACCATATCAATTGTATCCCTATTAACAGTATCAGATACAGCAAATTTTAAAATCCAATAAAATGATTGTACAGACTATTGGCTGTTAGGTATCTGGCTATTAAATCTAGGCTATTATTTTAATATACTATAACTGTGGATAAAGCTTATAATTATGGGATGAAAGCGTTGGAAATGACAATTATTTTAGCATACTGTTGTCAAATTTTACTGCCTGTCAGTTTGACCCATGAATAAAGAATGATATTAATAAGTTCTGCCTCTAGAGAGTACAACTGTAAATTTATGGTGGTAAGTAATGCACATAACGTCGGCAAATTGGTCAACTTTATTGCACAAGTATATAAAAACTACAGCAGACAGAAAAAATATTATCATTTCTACGTATTGCATACATTGCCCTTGGCAAATGCTGCAAACTAATCTTTAAAGACCGCTGAAAAAAATGGCTGTTAATGCAGTATGATCATAATGTAATGTAGACTTATCTGCAAAACTTTATGGCCTAAGTGTATTAGAAATATACCGGCAAAATTAAATATTTTTATTTCTGCATCCAGTAAATATTGCATTTAGAAAATGGTGCACAAATCATTAGACAGTCTTGACGGACAGCCGAGAAAACACGTTTTAAAGAGTACAGGGTTTTCCATTAGATTGTACGAGTTGCGCCATTGTTTACACAATAATCAACACATAGCAGTGGCTACAGGAAGTGTACGTCACAAACTGGTTGGGCAATAATAGGCTGTCCATTTTCTTTCTTGTATATCTACGTATGCTCATGTCTCTCCAGCACTTTTTAGGTCTTTCTCTCAACACCTCTAAACTGCACATGTTCAACAAAGCTTCTAGAGTAAACAAACCTCAGCAATAATCTAAAATAAAACATTCTCCATTATTCCCGTATGGCCAAATGGCCATCCTTTCACCTGCCATAAACACTTTGCTACTTCTATATATTTCAGTAGTTCCTAACTTTTACTTCTTATATCATGTGATTGGTTCACGTCTGAGAGATTTGGTTTTTTAAACAATTCCTTCATTTACTCCCACCTTGGCAGCACTTTCTAGGTCTCCATCTCCTTCCTACTAAAACTTCAAATCATACACTTTTCACATCTCTATCATCTTCCGTTCTTGCCACGTAACCTAACCAGATATCTTACTCTTCTAATCCTTCTTGCGCCACACACACTTTACACAAGGGATAAATACAGCCTTCAAGAAGCAATTACATGCATTGTGAATACTGGAAGAATGCAAGGAGTTAATTGACACAATAACTCGGAAGTAATCATACCGTGCGAAAATAACACGAGAAAAAGCTGTTACAGAATAAATGAAGCCAAAAGGGTACCAGTTAATTGACATAGTAACTTGCAAGTAATTATACCGAGCGAAAATAACATGAGAAAGAGCTGTTACAGAATATATGAGGCTAAAAAGGTACCAGAGTAGGAAGAGCTTAGATTGCTTAAGAGAAGCCAAGGTGGGAATCTAAGGGGCTGATAGGCCAATTCTCCTTCGTGGAAGTAAAGTGTGGATGTCGAATGTGAATGAAAGAGAAACGGTTGAAGATAAAGAAACTGCTACCGAAGTGTATATGACATAAGAGGAATAAGAGGAATCGAAAGGGTGGCTAAAAAGTTTGACTACGTGAAAGGATGAGTGTGTTTGGCGATGGTTTGGTCGTCTTGAAAGACTGTAAAAAAGAAACTGTTTGTGTAAACAGTGTAAGACTGATGTTTGAGGAGGGATCAGAGGAGAGGAAGATGTAGACAAAGCTGGATAAATGACATGAAAGATACAACGGAAAGAGTGGCCACTGATAATCAAGAAACCGTAAGAGTGGGGCAAGATACGAGATGAATTGTATGTGTATTAGGGCTTGACGCCGTACTAATAAACCGTTTTAGTAAGTGTATGAAGCAGAAAGTGTTGTGAAATTTGTCTGCACAGGAAATTCATCAAGGATGCTGCGTAGTTTTACCTCTAGTGCCACCATGCAACGAAGTGGCTTAATATTAACAAAGTTATGCATTATGTCCAAATAATAGTAGCTGAAATTGTGAGGTGAAATAAGAAAGGAAACCCAAATTAAGCAGTAAACTTCTCACAACTAATGCGTTGTCAAAATGCAATTTTCTTATATATATATATATATATATATATATATATATATAATATATATATATATATATATATATATACGTATATATATATATATATATATATAATATACATATACACATATACCTACCATATATATATATATAATAATATATACGTATATATATATATATATATATATATATTATATACTATATATATCACATTATGTATACACGTACACGTACGGTATGTATAATATATAATATAGACAAATTTATAAATATACATACACAGATATAATTTGTCTGCAGTTATTCGTAGTTATTGCATTTTAAATTATGAAATGCAATGACTGCAATCAATGTGACAATCAATATAGTTCTTCCAAATACAAGTAGAGTTTGTGTGTAAATTTAGTAACATTAAGAAAACGAACGAGAGATACGAATGCCACTTTTCAAAGTTTTAGAATGCAAATACAAGCGTTTGTTCACCAGGATAACTACTGAATACACGAATACAATAGCAACCCTTTACAAGTCATGCCATGATGAACAGACAACATGAACAAAGGAAATGAAATATAAAAGTTTGAATTTCTTATTTTATGTTACATTTTCCTGCCGGATAGCCACAGCTCATTTAATGTTTACGAAAATATTTATCACTCAATCGCTCATAAGTCCAAATACGAAGTACAAGTAAAATGTTTGAGTTAAAATCGATATGAGGTACTTCAAACTTGCGTGAAAATTACATGGTGACAATGTTACCCAAGAATAATAATGACGAGAGAGAGAGAGAGAGAGAGAGAGAGAGAGAGAGAGAGGTGATAATGTTACCCATGGATAATAATGACGAGAGAGAGAGAGAGAGAGAGAGAGAGAGAGAGAGAGAGAGAGAGAGAGAGAGTGGTGGTAATGTTACCCACGGATAATAATGACGAGAGAGAGAGAGAGAGAGAGAGAGAGAGAGAGAGCCAGCATATAACAGGCTGCAACAATCTGTTCCATCCCGGATGTTCCTAATGCACAGACGACGACAATAAGGATCGTAATACCTAGTGAATAACTCTCCACTGGCGCCCTTCTTGCTAGGAGGGGATCGGAGTGCAATGTGGTTTGTTAAAGCTGTTGATCAAATCTTCCTAAAATGCTTTCAGATCATACGGAAGTAGAAGCAGCCCTGTTTCCTCATAATTCAATTTCATAAATTATAAAAAAATTCTTTCTATATACAAATAATACCACCTGTTGTATATCACTATTATTACTGGTTTGCCGTTGCTAGTTTTGTTACTATTTTGACGGCTACTACTTTGGCTATGTAAATAATCCTGATATGATATACATTTAATAAAAAAAATTAAAAGACATACTTTTAAAAAAGGATGAACTAGATATGGGGCATAGAGTGATTTGCAATAAAGGAATAAAATACATCCAGCGCAAAGTACCAGACCCACTCTTTGCTAGCTAAAATCCATTACAGGGGCCAAAACAGACTCAAGATTTACATCACTGTACTATATCTCTCACCCTTCATTTCCCAACCTCTAAATTAGTATCGGCCCTCACGCTCAGCCAGGCATCTGACTACTATTCTACTCCAGTCAATCTGGAAACACGTGTTTACGTGGAATGAATTTCCCTATTATTGTCGTTATTCGGGATGGTGAGGTGTCATTAATTAAACGAGCCACCCCTTCATAATACGAGGTATGGATATCGTAATCATCTCAAATTATAAGCATGAGTGAAATTAATCGACATAAATTACTGAGGAATTACGTCGCGATCACCTATATTTAGCTCCCTGAAGGTAATAAAACTTTAAATAAAAACGTAAAGTTTTGGTAGAGGGCAAAATATAAATCAACAGTGCCTGAAGAAATAAAACTCTAACTTTTGTAGGATGATTATGCTCTATTACATAAAGAAATGGTAGCTCCACCACGAGAAAATTAAAATAATAAACTACGAAACAAAATTAAATTATAAAATAATAAACTACGAAAAAAAATATCTTCTTAAAAAAAACTATCATCTCATAACTGGTTTCAAAAACGCTACAAGGATTCAAAGGAAAGATTTAGCAGGTATCCATAAAGCATCGTTTGCAATCTGGTTGGTAGAAAGGTGTAAAAAATATCCCTACGTTTACATTACTACTCTATAGGAAAGTTTTTAGTAGCCAACCTCTTTGCTCCTATGAAACTTGAATGTTGAAACAAGACAAAACTGAAAACCAACGTGGTAAAATACGATGACAATGGAAAAACTAACAAAGCTCACGGGTGAAGGAACAAATACAAAGAGTACCGCGTTCAGTGTGTCGACAGACCACAATTTTCTTAATTAGCCCTCAAACGAAGGACGAATTCTCATCATTACGACTGATTTTTTTGTAATATGGCATCATGACAGCAATAATCACTGACGATATGAATCCAATAGTTACATTACTTAATTGCCTGCATTCCCATAATTAAGTAAATAACACTATAAAAACTAGTTTCGCTAGAAGACCTGCTTCTCAGACAAAACTGAGATGCCACAGTCATCATTCACCACATCCTCCCCAACGAATTTTGGCAAGGATTATCTACCATCCCTAACAAAACATCTGAGAAGCTCTCATTTCTAGGAACCAAAACACTAGGGCATTCAACTAGAAAATGCCTTACCGTCGAAGGGACCGAACATCCATTGGAAAACGGTTGGCAATCATCAGCTACCTTTTGAGATTCAGGGTCTCTGTAACACGGTTTTTTGGACTTTGCTCCTTGTCAAAGCATCGGATGTAGCTGAAAGTTGACATATGTATATTTTACAACCACACAAAAAATTTTGTCAGCATTATCAATAACCTAAACCCGATAGTTTTAATTTTTATAGAGTAAAAATGATCTAGCCGACGCCATGGCCAATGATTACGAGCCAAGAGTCGAAAAACATTCATTACGTAAGCAAGGTAAACAAACACCTTTTGACTAAATGTTGCCCCGCCCATCCACCAGACAGAAATTCCATCGGCTCTGAAACCCAAAGACTTTATGAATGGCGGAACGATACATAGATGTAGGTGGGGTATCAGCGCTAGCGTAGTAATACTACTGTTGCGGCACTACTGCTACAGTAGTGCCGCAACAGTATAGCAGTAATATACATGAATTAAACGTTTAGGCCAACTGCTGGGATCCTTGAGGATCATTTAGCACTTCTTACAACTACTCGAGAAATTAGATTTTATAGCCAGAAGTTAAACTTTCTAATCCAACAATGCCCATGGTAGCCTTCAGTGTTATCCTGAATTATTACAAGGCGAAAGTGGGTGGAGCCTCATGAAGTCACCATTCTGACGATAATTATTGGTGAAGGTTTAAAGCCAATATACGGTACCGGCTATTTTTTTTCAGTAAATAGGTAGATAGCCAATAAATAAAAATTGCTTGACATTGGATATAGCAGTTATCAAATCAAGCTTGTCTACTATGTTTTTGATAATTACCAACTATTCCCTACATCTTGTCAATCTGATTGTGACCTATAAAGTAGACTGTAATTTCTTTGGAAACTTATGTTGGGAGTTAGACTAATAATCGAAGTGTTTTTGTATTTATTAACATATTTTGTTGGTTTGTTCATTATGACAATTATCAGTGGAGAGGTTCCAGAGTTCATAAAGGTGTACTGCTTTGCTTGTATTTAAATTTGTATGTCATTGTTGCCAGAGGTTTAGCAATCGTTACGTATAGCCCATCATCCATCGAGAAAGAGGGAAGAAATGCTGTCATAAGTTACGTAACGAGTGCGTTCGAAACCTTTTCTCTGAGAAAGTTGGCCCGTCTTCAAAAAAGGTCACTTTTACATTATAAGTACCAAATTTATTCAACCTACGTAGTGAAGAATACACTCAAAATTTATGTGTTGATATATGTATTCTGAATAAGCGTTATATTTATGAAATGCATAGATAAAAAGTTATTGCGAAAAAACCGTGTTACAGAGGCCCTGAATCTCATAGTAGCATTTGTGCGTTATGGGAGTATGTCTAGCGCGTAATTAGTAAAGTGCCATCTCCCATCTCCTGTTCATATTTCCATACTTCCAAGGATATATAACGTTATATATCCTTAATTTTATTTCGATTAACAAAGACCCAAAACGTTATATTTTCTAATTCTGTTTCGATTAACGAAGTCCCAACGTTCTTGCCAAACGTCTCAAGGTTTTGATCTGAGGGTAAACTTACTAAACAAAGCTGGATACCTCCTTAGTAGTAGTTCAAGTGCAGCTTTGATTCGCTAGTCTGTCTGTTTCATAATTACAGTAAACCCCCATTTGTGAAGGAAGCGAACAAAACGTTATTTGCGTTCCTCGGCTTTCAATAATATAAAGCCAGCGGAAATTTTCTCAATCAAAGGGTTGGCCAAGCTGACAACACAAAGTGCCGGCATAACACTTGTAGTCACAGAAGTAAATGAATTCACCTTCTAATATAACTGTTTTCTCAACAGCTGTTAAACGAGATATATATATATATATATATATATATATATATATATATATATATATATATATATATATATATATATATATATATATATATATATATTCTATATATCTATGTTCTAAATTCTTAATTTCATGGGGATGTGCACCTTTCTATAAAATTCACTATAGACTACAAATCTAACTCCAGCACTGGATTTTGGGTGACTTCCTTTTCCTATAACTCAAAATCAAGCCACAGCCTTATCTCACTGGGCTGACAGTACAGTTTTCACCTTAAATAAAATACAGAGATACTATAAATAATAAATAATAGGAAAATACTATCATGCAGAGGTGAATGGAATGGACCATAGGGCTTAGGCCAAATGCCAAGATCTGGGACCTATAAGGTTATTCAGAGTTGCAAAGGACACTGCGAGTAAAAAGGTTTGGAAGGTGTAACAGGAGGAAAACCTCAATTTGCACACTGAAATTATTGTTAGGAGAGGGTGGACTGAATTTTGAAAGAAATATAATATGATTGGAGGTACAGTAAAAAATGATTGAAAGAGGTTGCAGCTAGGTGCCGAGGAACGCTGCCAAAAAACTTTAGTAATGCCTACAGTGCACCCCGTGAGGTGCACTGACAGCACTACTCCCTACGAGGAAAAGAGAGAGAGAGAGAGAGAGAGAGAGAGAGAGAGAGAGAGAGAGAGAGAGCAAATAATAACTACACTTGATGAAATACGGAAACAATGCAATGCCATGACAAAAACTAGTTCACAACAGGAGAGAGAGAGAGAGAGAAATTAAATGGATTCCTTGTTCGAAGCTTTAAAAGCGAATCGAGTTATCGTCGGCGATGTCGCTTGCACTCATCTGAAATTCATGAAAGACAATTCACTTACTCATAAGTCAGTGTTCATTATTTTGTTCGCGTGTCTTCTGACATGAGAGAGAGAGAGAGAGAGAGAGAGAGAGAGAGAGAGAGAGAGAGAGAGAATTATATCTATTTTAAGTCAATTCAAGCTCTGATACTCAATTCGCCACAATGCACAGACTTTAAAATTGGTTACAGGAACGAATTTTACCTAACAGAACTTAAACAGCAGAGTATATTTCATTAAGAAAAAATCTGTTAATTCAAGGCTAACTTCTAAACCTAATTAGTTCACTGACACTGATTATTCAACAATGCATTTTCATCTTGTTTCAGTTTCCCGTATTCACTGTAATCCTTCATTCTTATAGACAAGATGTTAGAGCTTCCTTGATCACGACTTAGGATCCCACACTTCATTTTACCAATCAGTCAACCCTGATTTGAAGAAATAAAGATAATTGTTTTAAAAGCATCTCCACATGCAAGACCCAATTCAACGGTTTCTCTTCATATGGAATAAACTGAAATGTCAGGGGAAATCACTTGATGGAAACTCTAAAAAGAAAGGTTATATCAGACCTAAGTGAAAGATTTTTCAGTAAGGGGGCTACTGTTCAGTTTCTTTTTTTTCTTTTTTTTTTTGCCGGTAATCTGATGCCTTACTCTACTTCTCGCTTAAAATAAAACAGGGGAGGCAAGGGGAGGGGGGGGGGGGGCAGGTGAAGAATGGCCTAGCCTTCTAACTTAAAAGGCTAACCCTGTTACTGTAGAGGAAATTAACAGCATTAAGAGAATTTCAAAGTCGTAGTCATTTGACTACGAACTCTACACGTCAGTCATTTTCACAAATATCATTAGGCAAAAATGACAGATAGTAGTTGCTAAAGACCACTTAAGAGGTGGAAGGATACACTCCTTTTGCTTAGCAGAACAATAACTAAAACGTAACTTCTCGAAAAGATCAATATAATAAGATAGGGTAGTGTCACTGACAAAACGAACTGTCTTTGATACAGAATGAGAGTAATTTGAACAATGTAATTTCTCAAAAACTAGTTATTAGCCTTAACATCCAAAGTTTGTACAGATTTGAAAAATGAGAGAAAAAAATTTTTTTCATCAAAATAATCTAAGAACTAGTCCCGGTTCAAATACAATAACAAGATTAACTGAGCTGAAGAGCCCATTTAGGTGAGAGATTAACTTAGTTGATAGTCCCCCGTTCAGATAAGCTTACAAGCGTAAGTTACAGGTCAATATTCAGGAAGATCACAAGTGTAAGTTACTGGTCAATATTCAGATAAGATCAAGTGTAAGTTACTGGTCAGTATGCAGATAAGATCACAAGTGTAATTAAGTTACTAGTCCCCATTCAGATAAGATCCAAGTCTAAATTACAGGTCCACATTCAAATGAGATCACAAGTCTAAATTACTGGCCCCCTTTCAGATGAGATTACAAGTCTTAACTAGTTAAGTTATTGGTCACCATTCAGATAAGATATAAAGTCTAAAGTTGATGGTCCCCATTCAGATAAGATTACAAGTCTTCACTAAGTTGCGGGTCCCCCAATTAGATAAGCCCACTACTATGAGATTCAGGGCTTCTGTAACACGGTTTTTTGGCAATAACTTTTTATCTATGCATTTCATAGATATAACGCTTATTCAGAATACACATTATATCTACACATAAATTTTGACTGTATTCTGCATTACCTAGGTTGAATAAATTTGGTACTTATAATGTAAAAGTGACCTTTTTTGAAACGGGCCAACTTACTCAGAGATAAGGTTTCGAACGCACTCGTTACGTAACTTATGACAACATTTCTTCTCTCTTTCTCGATGGATGATTGGCTATACGTAACGAAGGCTATACCTCTGGCAACAATGACAAAAATTTAAATACAAGCAAAGCAGTACACCTTTAAGAACTCTGAATCCTCTCCACTGATAATTGACATAATGAACAAACCAACAAAATATGTTATTAAATACAAAAACACTTTGATTATTAGTCTAACTCCCAAAATAAGTGTCCTAAGAAATTATAATCTACTTTATAGGTCACAATCTGATTGACAAGATGTAGGGAATAGTTGGTAATTTTCAAAGACATAATAGACAAGCTTGATTTGATAACTGCTGTATCCAATGTCAAGCAATTTTATTTATCGGCTATCTACCTATTTACTTAAAAAAAAAAAAAAAAAAAAAAAAAAAAAGACGGTATCGTATTTTGGCTTTAAACCTTCACCAATAATTATCGTCAGAATGATGACATCATGAGGCTCCACCCACTTTGGCCTCGTTATAATTCAGGATAACAATGAAGGCTATCATGGCCATTGTTGTATTAGAAAATCTAACTTCTGGCTATAAAAACTCATTTCTCGAGTAGTTGTAAGAAGTGCTAAATGATCCTCAGGGATCCCAGCAGTTGGATCAACCGTTTAATTCATGTATATTGCTGCTATTACTAATTTTGCGGCACTACTGCTACAGTAGTATTACTACGCTAGCACAGATACCCCACCCACATCTATGTCATAAAGTCTTTATACCCAACATGGCCGCACAGACTAAAGAAGACAAAAAAAAATTATATCGGATGATCCGTTGGTCTGCTGGAGATTTTAGCACATATAAGCTTGTATTTACTTTGGATAAAAATCTTATTTTAACAAAAATAGTTATATAAAGACTGTTTACATACAATCTCTCTCTCTCTCTCTCTCTCTTGGTGGCATAGTGAATAGTTAATGGAAATGTTCGAAATCCTGAATGACATTACAAGTATTATAATCACGTTACGCTAAATACAAATCAGACCATAAACATTGGATTTAAACTAGAAACTGAATAATTACCTATTCCGACTATAGTAAGTATGTCCACGGGCTTTCTCTTGACTGTATAAAGTTGCGAGTCGTAAGACAAATGCAATTTTGCAACCACGGGGACAATTCCAAATCCTGTTAGCCATTCTTGACTACTATGGGTTTCAGAGCCGATGGAATAAGGTGAATGGATTTCTGTCTAGTGGATGGGCTGGGCAACATTTCGTAAAACTATGTTTACGTTGCTTACGTAATGAATGTTTTTCGACTCTTGGCTCGCAATCATTGCCCATGGCGTCGGCTAGATCATTTTTACTCTATAAAAATTAAAGCTATCGGGTTTAGGTTATTGATAATGCTGACAAAATTTGTGTGTAGTTGTAAAATATACATATGTCAACTTTCAGCTACCTCAGATGCTTTGATAAGGAGCAAAATCCAAAAAACCGTGTTACAGAGGCCCTGAATTTCATAGTAGTTCATATATGTTACGCGTTCTTATTCGCACAAGTTCACGCCCTAACATATGCAGGGGGCGGGAAGAAGAAACCTACTAAAGGGTAGGGTAAGAATGAGAATAGGTATAACGCGAAATCGACAAAAGGCAACATCCCTTCTGCTAAATATTTCTACTGTGTAAGAATATACAATAAACCTTTATATTAAAAGAAAAGGGAATTAAAACTGCAAACTTATTGATTAGTTTGTTTGTAAGGTGTTTTTACGTTGCATGGAACCAGTTTATTGATTAGTTTCCCTACCGTAAAACTTCTAAGGCATCATTAGAAAGGGTGAATGGCAGGTTAAGGATAAAAGAAGAGTGGGTACATATTTTCATAAATATAACGTGTTCAGAAAGGAACAGATTCGGAATCGAAGCTGACAGAAGAGATCTTCACTCTGGAATTTTATCATTCAGTGGCAACAGCGGTAAACTTCACACAGCCATTTAAACACTAGATCGGACCTCCGATGTGTGAACAGAGACAATAACGATTCATTTCACTTCCGACAACAATGTCTTTGAGTATTACCCGTCCTTGTTCTGGGGTCGCTGGTCTGACCACTGAATCAATTCATAAACAATTGGGGTAGCATCACCATTTTTGTTACTGAATGTAAAGAACCTAAGTTTATAAAAACCTGTCTGAAGTACTACATTTCTCATATCTAAAGAAACTACATTAGCATAACCTGTCTCAATAGAAGGGGATTATATAGCGGACCCTGCATACAATATTCCAGCGACCTAACAATCAAATTACAAAATCTTGACAGAATTTCATCGAAAACTCGGAAACAGATTTTGCAGAGGCGTTCCACTTCTCTATCTGTAGCATGAAAAGCATTAAAAAGATTTGACAGAAAAGTCGGGAATGTATAGAACGACAAATGAAATCTAGTAAATGGGACATGAACCCTGGGGATTTACGTTTCAGAAACTTTTAGACATTTACAGACCGCATAAAAGCGATTGATAGTATGATTATTGCTTTGTTTCCGTTTACAGAGAACATTTTGACTACCAACGTGAAACTAAACTTTTATGTCAGTGAACGTTTACTTCACATAAGCTTCAAATACATTTCAAAATTGCTTTTCAAACAGACGTAAACAGTAATTATCCCTCCGTGAAATTCAGGAAACAGGAAAAGTACGGAAAAACACCACGTCCTGGAAAAGAAGAACTACTCCTCCTCTCGCAGCCATAAAAGGAGCCTTTAAAAATAGCAATCGTTCGGACTTCCATTATCTGCAAATCGCACAAACACTGAAACTCTTCGGACGCCTTTAATCTCTTGCGCAGTCCAGAGAAAACCCGGACCACCTCTTTAATCTCCAAGTGCCAACTGGAATAAAGGGTTGATCCGGGGACTCGCACCCCAAAAACTTTGAGCCAGGACGGTCCTTCCAGAATATTCCAGAACGGAAACGAATTGGGAATGTGGACCTACAAACGAGAGGACGCTAATGACAAAAGGGAATTTCAGCCCTACATTTTGAAGAGAAAATGACGAGTGATAGAAAGAAGAATTCGAGAACTGGGCGATCAATATTCATTCTGATGCAATTTATGGAGATTTTGATGACAAAAATATATGTGCACAAAAAAGAACACGGGCAAACAAAAACTTAAAGGTACGTCTTATAATATTCCTAACCCATAAGATTTGCAATTACTGTTACAAGTTCTCTAAATAACATACTTTGCAAAAAAACTGAATTCTCTATTATCAAAAGAGTTAAATTTTTTCGCACAAGTCACTAAGCTTTCAGCACCCAAACATACATCTCATCTATTCCTTGAAAAAAAAAATCTAAAATAGCCGGATTGCTTTTTTTTTAAATAGAAAACAACTTCAAAATACTTGAGACACAAATAGTAGGATGAATGATTAAATGCAAGTGAAAAGCTAGAAATCCCTGATTGGGAAAAGAATTTCACTTTGATCAGATATGTAACAATGAACAATACCAAGAAAGTTCTAAAAAAAGACTAATCGATATACGAACGATTCATTACCAGACTCTCATAATAATAATAATAGTTTTTCCAAAATATGAGCTAATAAACAATATTTTTACGGACTTTCAAATCCCATTTTATTCCGAAGTGCACATATAAAATAAACACAATCAGAATTGAATATATCTTTACTCTATTTACAAGCATATTTAGAGTATACATATATACTTTATATATGCTTGCAAATACAGCAATGATCTCTTTTATTCTAATTAAGTTTGCTTGTAAATATAGTTAAATTACATCATTCCCACACCTACTACAGCAGTGTTTTACAAAATGGAAAGAAAAAATTCATGATGTAAAAAAAAAAAGTTATCTGTTAAAAGAAAAGTTTAATGCACTTCCTGCCTGTAAGGAGGGATGAACAATTGTTCAAGCTACGGGTATTAAATTAAAGTAGTGGAAACCTTCACCACGGGGGGGGAGAGAGAGAGAGAGAGAGAGAGAGACGAGAAGAGATGCCGAGAAGAGAGAGAGAGAGAGAGAGGGGGGGGGGGGGGGGGGGAGGGGGGGGGGGGGGGGGGGGGTATTCTGAATGAAAATCGCACCTGTATAACTATATTTTACTTTCAGTTCCATACTACAGACATGCTTACATAACTCCAACGACTCTGTAACTTCTTAGGCGAGCATAAATTAGTAAATTTCAACACATGTTTCGAGGTGTTCAGGTGGTATGTCTTTAAAAGTTGGTCGCGTTAATAGCTACGTACAGAACCAAGGTATCACACTGTAGCTAGAATTCAATGAATACATGAAATGGAATCACAATTTAAATCAGTTCTTAGGTTATTCACATTCGGCATCAGCGTATGGATTCTCATCTGCACGTTCTCGATAATCTTATGTGACGCGCCTTCCCTTAAACATTTCTAGTTCTATATTTATCGTTTCTAAAGTTATCAGACGAGAATGCCAAACACTAATGGATCATATTTCACTAGAGGTCATACATCGCTACATCTAAGGCTGGTTTTCAAAGTTACCAATAAAGAGTGATACTACTGAATCTTGTATTTCGCTAAAGGACTGGATGAAGCAACACTGCATCTGAACTTGATTAACTTAATTAACAGCTTCATTTGGTCAACCTTAAATGAAATGCGAAGTTTCTTGGTTCACTGATTATTAAGTTACGAGAAACCCGTTGCCTGTGAACCTGACAGATGCTTGTCAAATAATAAGTCTCCGTATCAATCTCTAAAAATCTGATTTGACTAAATAACCGCACATACTTGTGCAGATGTCAAACATTCGTGGTACTAACGGTTAATGACTAACCTTTCATTTCTGATAAGCCTTCAAAAATGAACACCAAGTCGAAAAATTATTTAATGGTTGTTAAGCATACATTTCAAAATTTACTCTCGATGACATAGAATTTTAAAAAACTAACCTTTCTGTTTCTTTCAAGCGGCAAAATAGGTTCGTACTGTGACCGATTTATTAACACAGCCAACAAAAACACGCAAATACGCTGAAATTCTTTTCCGTGAAATCATAAACTAGTGGAATGAAGCTTTGCACAAAGACGATACAATTAAATACAAACCTACAAAAACAAAAAGGGAGGAATTATGTGTATTATGGCAAACAAGGAAACCGTACAAACAAACGAGCGAAACAGGAGAAATAATTGCAAAGCAAAGGCACCAGAACAAACAAACATTTGCCTCTAATTGCCAATTACAAGCACCGAATTTCCATAATGAAGACGAATGATTGCTCTCACTCCGTGCCAGGTAGGACACAATAGCCAGAAAACAAGTTACAATGAAACGGAGAAACTAAAAATATGATAATTGCCGGCATAATACGCAGGTAAACGTCTGTTCACGTACCTATGAAAAAAAAAAATGTCAAAAAAAAAAAAAAAAAACTATATTTCTCCGTTTGCCAAAGTCCTTTCAACTGCCATGCTTTCATATCTGGCCTTTTCATTTTGTGAGAAGTCTGCAGCGCCTGAAAGCAACTTTCGGCAAGGTTCACTGATGAGGGGTCATCAGGCAACGTGACTGACCTGCAGTGGCAATGACGCCGGAAGCAATGTAGAGCACATAAAGACAAATCATAAGAACAGGCCATACAATATTATTGATAAAGTTTATATCCTGTTCAAAACACAGGACGAAAGGATGAGATGAAAACAAGATAAATATAAAAAAATAAATAAAAAAATAAATAAATAAATAAATAAACAGCTGTACTGTGCACTGTAAGCATCCCTGAGAGGTGTCTGCAGCTCCCCTTCGGCCCGTAGCTTATTTCACTTGACTTTTTAGCCTGTTATTTCGCTTCCATTCCGGCTTCCTTTCTTCAATCTCACTGTCCAGCTCTCTCCTCTCTGATCTTCTTAGTGCAACTGCGGTGACTCTCCTGGCTCCCCCTTTAGGTCGCTGTACTTCGTCGCCTTTATTTTCTGGATCTCTTCATCTTGCTGTCATACCTTTCCAACTCCAATTTCTCACCCAGGGCTTGGCTTCACAGCTTATATTTCATCAAATTAAAACTAGTTAAAATTCAATTTGCTGCAGAAGATGACAATAAACTTGACAACACCACCACAACTGTAACTCACATTGTCTCCAAGATTCAGGGCAAGGATGTTCCTTACTTTGAACTGCTTGGCTCCTTCGCTGTCAATAATGTTATTTGCCTTACTTTCCAAATAACAACCGTACGATATGCAATAAAATATAGCAGCCTAAACTATCCTTTCAAGTAGGTATAATAAAATAGATAGAGACATTAATAAAAATAGAATAAATTTTGACCTAATGGACACCAACAAAAGTGAAAAACATGAACAAATGAAAGGGGAAAAAGATAAAGTAAAAGGGAGAGATGTACTGAAAAACTAATGTCCCCTGCATCAAAAATGTTTTAGTCAAATAACCTTGAAGAAAAAAAAAACTACAAGTAAATTAATAGTATTCTTACTCCAGTATCAGTACCGTGCAAAGTAAAATAATACTAATATAATGATAATATCACAAACAAATTCCGGACGTGTTATTATTTTCCAGGGGACCGGCCGCCGCATATTCGAGGCATTGACAACTTTCCTCAAAACAGCCTGGTAAGCCGCGAAGGGAGAATCCAAGTCGGGTACACAAGTTTCGTCATTATTTAAAAAGTTGGGAACAAATCCTGTACAATCTTCTTGAACTTTCTAACTGTCCTCTAATTTCGCGGATCTTGAACATGAGAGACTTTGTCTCACACGGCACAGCTTCTAAATTCAAATCACATATCCGTGAGATCTGAAACAGACTGAATTATAATTGCATTTAAAAGTTCACTGATGTTGATTAAAATTACGAAAATCAATGTTACACATATTTAGCGAGTTGTCATCATATCTAAATATCTTTATGGAAACGTAATTATTATCTATGACAGCAAGATATTCTGAACATATAAAACATCCAATTCACATGAACTACTCTCTCTCTCTCTCTCTCTCTCTCTCTCTCATCACACACACACACACACACACACACACAGTATTGTATGTAACAACCAATTCTTGCTTATACCATCTGGTCCTCTAAATGCATCATATCTAACTCTTATTTATTTCAAACAATAAGCCACAAATAAAAATGTTATGAATGAAAAATTCGGATAACAGAAGTCTTAATGCGATCCCTTCGCATACAGTACATTCTACACAGGCTTAACTAATTTTAAAGAGAGAAAGTAAATACAAATAACCAAAAATGTTCCAGGTCAAATACTTCATAACTTAAGCATAAAAGTATCGGCAACAGACGAACAAGAAGAGTCCAAGAGAGACCCTTGACTTTTGCCCTTCAAAAACAGCGCGTCACAGTTCGAATACATTTTCGCCTTTTTCCCATCCAGAACCCGGCCCGGCAAGCAATCAGGTTCAGAATGTTCTTTCCATCAAAGAGAAACCTTCATCAGCCTCATTTTTTTTTTTTTTTTTTTTGGGGGGGGTGGGGGGGGGGGGGAGGGGGGGGGGGGGGGGACTTTTTCGAGTTATCCTAATGAATCTGGCATTTTTCTGCGGTTCAGTCAGCATGAAAAATTTGACATTTGCCTCTCATCTGTTGAAAAGTACCTGCATCTACTTTGTGAATTTATTCGGAAGCAATAATGAGGCTAAAGCAACACTCTGGACTCTGAATATAAAATGAAGCGAGGTGATTGTGAGATTGAAAACTACACTTTTCCCCCTTACAGAATGAGGCATCGCTACCCCTAATGAAAATTACTCTTCAGAGTCTAGGGCCACTGTTAAATGTGTTTGGTTGGCGTAAAATTGTCTTCATTTTGGAAATGAATATATACTGGGGAAACATGAAATTTAACTGCATTTTCAATTAAAGGGGGAAAAAATTAGCGGTAAAATTCCTTAAAAGAAGAGGTATTTACAAGGCAAATTACAGGGCAGATCATATCTCATCGAATATGAAAAGCTGCCTTTTACCCAACAGCAGACAAAGTGATTAGTAACTCCTTTTTAATAGAAAACTGTAAATTTATACATATAATATGGAAATATGGAAGAGAAAGCAAAATCAGTTTAAAAACCGTGTTTGAATAGAACTTCTAACCTGGTTACATTAATAATGCAAAAACTTGGATTAACAACATTGTCTGCTGGAAAAAAAAATACTATGACATCTTCACAATATCAAACAAATCCGCACACACAACCTCTCCATTACTTGCAACTATACACAAGTCCCTAAAAAAAAAAAAAAAAAAAAAAAAAAAAAAAAAAAGTGCAGCCAACACCGTTTTCAATATTCCATTTGAATCTGGACAGCAATCATTGCTAGGAATGCCCCCCCACCTCACAATTTGTTTTAAACAAGGTTTATTAAATTATTCTAAAATTGCAAGAAGCCATTAAATCATTCTAAAATTGCAATAAACATGTGTGTGTGTGCGCATGCTTCACTTTTTGTTTTCCAGTCACTAAATACTGATTAGTTAAAATGGCTTACATTTGAAAAAGATTCAGTGTAAAAGGTTTGTCAATAAAAGAATATTTGTAGCATAAAGGCTTGTGAATACAATTACAGAATACATGCAGCTTAAAAATAATCCCCGGATTGGACAGCAAGCCTTTCATAAGACTAGTTTAAGCTTAGCTTGTAATGGTAAGCAGGGATTGCAGCTTTGCATGGAAGTTATAAGTTCCTTGCAAACTGTACATTATGTGAACTTTATATCCGAATGGATAGAGGAATTGTAGAAGCGTCATCGATAATAACTCTAAAACGCAGTCTTACGATACCATGAATAACGAACAAGGCTGATTTTCGCCAGATACTGATCTGGTTTTTGGAATCCTAACCATGGCAATAATGGGGGGATTTCGACTCAAATTTCCGCCATAACAACATATACACTCAAGTATTCTTCAGCCTTGTTACTGGAATCCTGCAATGACAAGTTCATATATTGTTTTCTTGTTTGAATCCTATAGGCTAACCAGTCTTGTTACCTGAATCCTGTACGCTGACAAATGCCATAACACATTTTTTGGGGGGGGTACAAAAAAAGTTCCTTAAAAACTAGCATACCTAAATGTATTTAGACGACGGGTACATATTTCTTCATGTGCAGTTTAAATGTTATGTTGGAAACTGAATCTTGAATCCACTCCACATCTATCGACAAGATGAAATTCCCTGGACGAGATCGTTAGTCTAAGTGTAAATCAACATTGGACATTTACCGTAGTCTAATACGGCTTGGAAATTCCACTTTCAAAATAGATTTCCTTTATTATTTATTAAGTGGGCATTTTAATAACATGCCATGAACTCTTAAAACATTATCAAGATTTTTACAATGGCTTTATCAAATCTTTATGCATGGTCTGTACTATAATCCTTATTTTGTATTGGAAGACCTTTCAATGCACGATAAATATAGGAAACTATTAACATACTCCACAGCAACCGATAATCAAACAAAATATTCCTTTGATGTACATTGCGCATTTGAGGTTTTTTTTTCTTCTTTCTACACAGCTTCAAAATATTTTATGAGTTGCTATTTTAAAGGATCTGTGGCTATCTAGATTCGCTCACTCATACATGAGTCACATGGATTTCGAAACTGGTCTAGCCTACAATGCTTTTTTCTTCAGCTTGTTAAATTACACCGTATTTTTCGGTCTGTGTAACGACGGCATGAGCAGCAGTGAGGCCGTAGAATGTCGAGTTTTCGTAACATATTTAAACCATCCTTAGTAGATGTTGCAGCAGTTTCATAGATTTGTCAATAGCGAGCAAGCGGTTATGTAATCTTTAGTATTATGGACTGAAGTCATCAAAAAAGGATGTATTACTACGCAAATCATTCAACAGATGAAGTTGTCAGATGGATCTTCAGCATTTATGATTCCAAATTCAAGTTAATCTAGCAACACTACGTTGTTCAGTAAATTCCGTTCATTACATATATTTCCAAAAAATATATTTTAATTTATACATTTATAATGTGCATATTACTTAAAATCGGGACTACAGAGCATTTTTTGTCATATTATTGACACGAAGAAAGAGGGAAAACATGCTAGATTTATTATCATTTTTTTATTGTGATTTACGAATACTAATACGTCAAAGGAAGTGCTTGTTTGTTTGTGTTTACTGTCTGATTATTTTGCAAAAGTTAACCTAATCGCCAGCAGAACAATAGCTCCAAAAACTTAACTCACTTAACAAAACATGAAAACAGCTTTCACTAAGCAGCCCAGTTGGAAAACATTCAGTGTCCTCTTATCTAAAGGGCCTAACATCCGGGAGAGCAAAAGACAAACAACTAAATAACTCGCAAAACACGAGGATGCCATGAGCGGCGCTGGCAGGGGTCCAAATGAAAGGAGGAAGAGTTCGAATGATTTCCGGACAATCTCATCTCGCGCGGAACCAACGAAAAAATGAGTCGCGACTTTCCAACAAAGCTCCTCTCCCTAGGGCTAGGCCTTCCAGCTAATGGCGGTCAACGGCGTACTTGGAAGGATCATCAAATCCAGACTACGGAGTAGACTGTGTTCTCCCGCAAAAAGGATAATTCTGGAGGTACTGGACAAGACCCATTTCGCAATTATCGCCTCAGCTGTTGGATGTAGTATTTCGCAAGACGAGGATACGCTTTGGATACACAGCTTCTGTAGGAAAGTGGGTCCTGCTGTAAGGTTACTGTAGCTTACTGGCGTGTGTGGCTATGCATGCATGTATGTACTACATACACTTCTGCAGAGCTAGTCTACCGACTAGTGTGGCTTACCGACTTGTGTGGCTAGTTATACATACACGTTTGTACATACACGCGGCAAGTCCTCAGGATACCTCATTATGATGAAGATGTAGTGAACTTGAAGACGGGTGATGATGATAAAGCCGCCGTAAAAGCAATTTCCGCAGACCTAAATAATTTCTGAACATCAGTCGCCGCAGACGTCACGCGCCATTTGTGATTAAAAAGCCAACCGAGACGATGAAATGGATACGGCGAGATTACCTCCAGATGGAGATGGAAGGCTTGATAACCAAATACGATAATGAGATGCTCAAGCTCATATACGCGACGGCGTGCACAACGCAAGCCAGATAAGAAATATGAAATGTAGTTCTGGTATAAGATGGGCGGTTAAGTTGAGGGAATATTATGTGAGGAATTAAATATCCTACTCATCATAGAATATTAAATATCGCAGAAATCAAGTCAAAACAACATTCTGACTCACCTGTAAAATTAATTCTATCAACGCCGATATTCGTTTCTCGTAATATAATACATTACCCATATCATATATGCATTTATCTCTCTCTCTCTCTCTCTCTCTCTCTCTCTCTCTCTCTCTCTCTCTCTCTCTCTATATATATATATATATATATATATATATATATATATATATATATATATATATATATATATATATATATATATATATATATATATATATATATATATATATATATATATATATATATATATATATTATAATATATATATATATATATAGATAGATATACGTATATATATTATATATATATATATATATATATATATATATTATATATATATATAGACATATGATGACTTGCATCTTTACGAGAATTTTGTTTTTCTCCCATAAAAGAAGGAATTATTTGAACCGAAACGGCAAACAAACAAACACGAAGGCCCAAACGCACAAAACATCCCATAAACTGTTTTTCATACCCCCAACAACCTCATCTCATGGTCACTGATTATGGAATCCTCTTTCAACATATCAGGGAACATGTCAAGAAAATACAAATGATTTATTCTAAATCTATACCAGTACCTCTCTTACTTCTCTCTGAACTCTTACGAATAACCAGAAGCCCACAACAAACTTGACAAGCGAGAAAGATGAAGATGAAAAACTGCATGACAGATTCGGACGACAACAAAAAAATGTACTCACTCTTAGAATTATGAGAAAACCTTTATTTATGGACATAGAGCGAAATGAAATAGCATCGAATACATGAGACAAATGTGTTTGAAGAATCATGTTTGCGAATGTTCAAATTGATGACCATTATTGTCCAGACAACGCTGATAACGCGCACCAAGGGATTCGCAAACGTCGCGAAACATGTCATTAGGAATATCACGAGTGAGTACATTTTTTTGAGACACCCTGTACATTAGTTAAGGTCAAGCGTGAAATATCCAACAGAGCACCCACATAAACCGAAGTTTAGAACCTTATACGGATAACATTAAAAAACCATCAAAAGCTAACTGCCCATTTCTGAAGAATTGGTGAAGTCTGATCTCCAACAGTGATTCCAGTTGGGACGTGCAAAACTATTCAGTGAAGCTGACAGAAGACGAAACATGACGCTGGCAATGTACCACAGTGCTCTGAAAAGCTACTTCATAATTCCATTATACATCGGTATAATATACATCTATATAGGTGTTACAGCAATGAGAGGTGGAGATTTCATCAAAACAGATGCACACTTATATTTTATAAAGAAAAAGTCTTGGGCAAGTGTATTAAATCCTGCTTATCAAGATTAGTTTGGTGGTTAATGTAGTTTATGCAATCCTTGGTAAAATCTATACTTCATTTCCTACTGACAAAGCTATATTCTTCATAACACTGAATATCCTTTTGTATGAACTCGCAGAAGCATGCAAAAAGGGCGGATTAGTCGACGGAGATTCTGATTGGGAGAAGATAATAGCGTTTACACATCCCTTGGTTGTTGATACTCGGTAGAATGAGAGCCTTATTCACTTTATGATTAACGAGAAGTGAGCTTTGCTGTTACTTTAAAAGTTTAATGACAGGCCGCGATTAAATACAAAAATGTATCCAGGGTTAAAATCAATAAATCTTACAAAGAACTCACACACAGTATGGCCTTTCTCCTTGCTTCGTGGCTTAGGCTGATAATCTTCATAACGTTTATCTTTCAACACAGGTGTATCCATAACGTCAAGAATGATTAACGTAATGAAGGTTTAAAAAATTACCCAATTATAAATGAATAAATAAATATATAAGTAATAAAATTACGCAATTATAAATAAATAAATAAATATTCAATTAATAACAACATAGTATATATATTTATATATATTGTCAATTCTGCCATCAATCGCTGTGTCGAAACCTATGACCTAGGTTCGAATCCTACGGAGCAGATGCACTTACAATTCAAATTTCCCTTGGGTACAACTTATTCCCAAGGTGTAGTGAATTCTATAGTAAGTGATATTTGTATCTTCATATTTCTGAGTGTACAAAAGTCACTCAAGTTACAAAATGCACAGACAATTTATATATACGTAAATATATATATAGTATATATATATATATATATATATATATATATATATATATTCATATATATATAAATATATATATATAATATATATAGAATCCTATATATTTATATATATAGATATATATATTATATATTATATATATATATATATATATATTATAGATTCCATATATATATTAATATATATATATATTTCTATAATATATAAAAATTCAAGTACGAAGCAGCAGTACACATTGCAGATATTGCCATTTCCTTTCTTGACACCGTTCTCTGACGTGAAAGCTGGAAGCGTATGCAATACCACCACTACAGTTAATCTCTGGAAAATGCACACACTGGAAATTCAACCCCAGTATTTGAAAAATTGTTTCAGTTTTGTTCCACGAGAAAGTCGGTGAAGATATCCTGTATTCTGTAGAATACAAAAATAGACGGACTGATTCGGGCAAAAAGGTTTCTTTTTGTTATTTCTTTTGCATTTCGATTTGAATTTTTCTAGAATACGATATATTCATCAAGAAAAATATCTCAGTTCCTTCCCAATATACTTTAAAACTACAATACAATATCGTACGGTAAACAAGGCTTCTTGATTTTCAATTTGACTACATCATTAACACTTTAATATAATAAGAAATACTACTGTAAGGATAAATGTTAAGGTCAAAAAAACACAGATGGTCTAACCCCGATCAAATTGACTGACTATTTGTTTGTTTGTTTGTATGGTGTTCTTACGTTGTATGGAACCAGTGTTATTCAGCTACGAGAACTACGCCTCTACGTGACTTCTGAACCATGTCGAGAGTGAACTTCTATCACCAGAAATACACATCCCTCACCCCTCAGTGAAAATGCCCGAGATTCGAACTCGCGACCACCGAGATGACACGCCAACACCATACCGACCACGCCAATGAGGCGCTGTCAAATTGACTATCCTATCTTTAGAAAACAAACAAACAAACAAACAAAAAAACAGGAGAGAGAAGATAATCGAGATATTATCATTTTATTCACATTTCCCCAGATGACCAATAACAAAAATATAACATTTCCAAGTCAAATTGTTTCAAATACGTCCCTGTCTTTCGCCAGTGTAACTAAATATAATCTTTTGAGGAACAGTGGCCTCCTTAACGAAACTAATCAACGAATCAGTTGCTTTAATGTTTAGTTTGTTTGTTTGTATGGTGTTTTTACGTCGCACGGAACCAGCGTTATTCAGCAACGGAACCAACGGCTTTACGTGACTTCCGAACCATGTCGAGAGCGAACTTCTATCACCAGAAATACACATCTCTGGCCCCTGAATGGATTGTCCGAGAATCGAACTCGCGGCCAACGAGGTGACAGACAAAGACCATACCAACCACGCCAATGAGGCGCTTGTTTAATCTCAGTGAACTGGAATATGGAAGTCACAAAACATGCAGTTGGTTACTGTAACCTTAGACATTACACCTTCTTCTAAGGTCACCAACATCAAAACACCGTTATGCATTTTCCCCAAAAAACTTCAATCAATCCATACAATTCAACATGACCTTTTTGAAGAACAGCAGTTTCCTTCAATAAATCAAACAGGAGAGAGGAGGAGGGAAAGAACTAGAAAGTCCTTGATAGATGAAGAAAACTGAAATATTGGGTGAGGGGAAGGGATGAGATTATTTGCAAAATCAGGTGAAAGGCAAAGCTTATTCTCAGGGTTTCAAGAAAAGACTAATATTGCGGAAGTTTCCTGTATTATAAGCGGTCATTCATAATTAGCACTGGAAAAAAAGTACAAATGCAACAAAGGCCTTGGTGCCATTTCCCTTTAATGCCTCCTCAATAATATGGTTAATATTGAAAAAAAAAATTCGTGTTTACAAACATACACATGTGTGTGACTGCGTGCATATATATATACATCCCTACACACACACTATATATATATATATATATATATATATATATATATATATATATATATATATATATATATATATATATATATATATATATATATATATATATATATATATATATATATATATATATATATATATATATATATATATATATATATATATATATACATAAGTCATATCACTTTTCCGTGATTCATATACATATATCGAGCTACAATGTCCTTTAATATCTAATTCGCTCTACCTCGGAATTAATATATTTTCATATATGCTTAACCGAAGGGGAATTTTTTCTCGATAATAGACTTGCCTGGATCGGGGCGCGAACCCAGGATCCTTACAAATCCAGGAACGTCAGTGAAGCTTTTACCTACTACACTACCGCGAGAGGTTAAAAGTTCATGTCGCCTCTCACCCTGAAATACCTTTCGCGCGCAGGTAATTCGTTGGTTTGGAGACAACATCAACCCACCTCGACTCCGGTAGTGTTTGTAGTGCTTTTGACAGCACGTAGCCAATCTATAAGTCATATCACTTTTCCGTGATTCATATACATATATCGAGCTACAATGTCCTTTAATATCTAATTCGCTCTACCTCGGAATTAATATATTTTCATATATGCTTAACCGAAGGGGAATTTTTTCTCGATAATAGAAAAAATTCCCCTTCGGTTAAGCATATATGAAAATATATTAATTCCGAGGTAGAGCGAATTAGATATTAAAGGACATTGTAGCTCGATATATGTATATGAATCACGGAAAAGTGATATGACTTATAGATTGGCTACGTGCTGTCAAAAGCACTACAAACACTACCGGAGTCGAGGTGGGTTGATGTTGTCTCCAAACCAACGAATTACCTGCGCGCGAAAGGTATTTCAGGGTGAGAGGCGACATGAACTTTTAACCTCTCGCGGTAGTGTAGTAGGTAAAAGCTTCACTGACGTTCCTGGATTTGTAAGGATCCTGGGTTCGCGCCCCGATCCAGGCAAGTCTATTATCGAGAAAAAATTCCCCTTCGGTTAAGCATATAAGAAAATATATTAACCCTTAAACGCCGACTGGACGTATTTTACGTCGAGATAAATTGTCTGTCGGGTGCCGACTGGACGTATTTTACGTCGACTTACGAAAGTTTTTTTTAAAATTCGCGGAAAAATACTTATAGGCCTACCAGCCTAAAACTTTTGAATCACGCGCCTTGGGGAATGCTGGGAGTTCACGGATCAAGGCCTTGTTTTGTTTTGAAGCGTGACCCAGGTGCGCATGCGTGATATCCCTTCTTCTCGCTCCAGCCAGCATCAGTAGCGCACCATCCGAGAGCGATCTTTCATGAAAAGCGTGTTTTTCTGGACTTGTGCGAGACTTTGAGCATTTGTATTGCTACAGGACATTCCTAGATATGTCTCAACGACGTGTGAACCGTGAAAGGCGCGTTTTACCCGTCGGAAGGGATCGTGTAAGGCGAGTTTTGGACCTGGATGCTGGCGAGGGGCCAAGCACCCAGCATGACCCCGCGCCTCAAGGCCGTTCTGTGCGGCCACGTGTGGCTGAAAGTGTTTCGGGAACACATCGTTTGCCTTTGGTTACCCCTAGGAAGCATGCGGGCGTCCTTAGGGGCATTCGTAGGCATTTGGGAGGCCTCCAACCAAGGGACATAGACGAATATCTTTCGGAGCTTGATCGGGAACATGTCGCAAGTCCTCATTTTGATGGCGGATGGTCATCGAGTGATGAGGACATCAGTCCCAATGAAAGTGAGGATGAATATTTGCCCCCAATGTCCGTTCGAGGCTCACATCCCGAAAGTGAGCTCGAATTCAGTGCATACGGGGGGGGGGGGGGGTAGTGTGCATCGTGCCCGCACCCGTGCGCGTGCGCGGGCACGTAGAAGGTCGGCTCGTCGCGCCAGCCAAGGTGAAGGTCGGTCGTCGGAGAGTGACGAGGGGTGGACGGAGGACCCCACCCCTCCTAACATGCACCCCTTCACGGCAACCCCTGGGATGACCGTACCAGTACCCCTGACTGTTTTGGGGTTCATCCAGCTTTTCCTGACGCGGGAATTGCTGGAATACCTGGTACACGAGACGGTGGACTACGCTCGGTACTGCCGGTATGAGCTTGAAGATGACCTTGTCGTATTACTGGCGGGGCTTGCAACCTCATTGACATGGCACATTTTTTGGGGCTCCACATTTATTTTGGTTTGACACCTGCTGTCGACGTCAGGCAATATTGGAGGAGAAATTATTTTTTATGTATGCCGAATGTGCCTGGCGTTATGTCCCGTGATAATTTCCTGGCGATGGACAGGTACTTCAACGCCTTCCACCGAAGGGCCATACCCCGGAATAACAGTGATCGCCTCATTTTTAGTGCGTTACAGTGTTGGATTATATCCATGAGCGGTGTAGTAATCTCGTGATTCCTGGAAAGAACCTGTCTTTGGATGAGGGGATGATGCCTTACAAAGGACGTCTTAGTATAAAAGTGTATAACCCCAAGAAGCCAAAGAAATATGGTGTGAAATTCTTTCTCATTACCGAGGCCAACACTGGATACGTTGTGGACTTTTCAGTGTATACCGGGGTCTTCTCCACGCTGCGTGACACTGTATTCAACCTTGTGGGACGTTTCCGTAACCAGGGATATCACCTGTTTATGGATAATTATTATACTCGGTATCCCTGGCCCAGGAACTGTATGAAGCAGGTGTTCACGTCAGTGGTACCCTTCGGTTGGTGCGTGGGGCCCCGAATGTCCTCAAGAGGTTCGCTAGTCATCCGCAACACCTGGTAAGAGGAGAGACAGAGTGGCGGCGGAAGGGCGCTGTCTTCGTCATCTGTTGGAAGGGTGTCCGACTCGTCCCCATGATTACGACGAGTCATGAACCCATCCAAGAAGAGATCGTACAGCGGAAGAAGACACGTCGACAGGGCCGAGTTGTGTTTGAGGAGTTTCGTACCGAGCGGCCTACTGTCATTGGGCACTACAACAGGCACATGGGAGGAGTTGATCTCTTTGATCAGCTCATCCAGTACTATCCCTTCGCCAGGAGAACCAGAAGGTGGACACAGAAGCTCCTCAAATACATCCTTCAGTTGGCCCTCCAAAATGCCTACATACTGTACTGTGGGTACCGCGGTGACAATCTTCCGAGGTTGACCCACATACAGTTCCTAGAGGTAGCCGGGAATGCCCTCATCAACTTCGATCCCGATGAGTGGCCTTCCATAACTGACCCCCTGCCCCGAGCTGCAGATCTGCCCCTAGAGGAAAGGGCAGATAGGAGGGCCAACTTCGCTCGACCTGCCGCCGCCCCTGCTGACGACGCCCTGCTGCCGCCGCCCCTGCTGACGACGCCCCTCTTGCTGCCGGCCCCGCCATCACCGCTTCTCGTCGGGTAGTGGACCCTGCGTGTCGGCTGCAGCCAGGGGAACACATACTGGAGGCCTTAGAAGGGCGAAGGCAGAAACGGTGCCGGGTGTGCCATATGAATGGCAGAAGGAGAGACACCCGGTTCTTCTGTCATCTCTGCAAAGTTGCTCTTTGCAGGATAGGGGAGTGTGACCGAAAGTACCACACTAAGGTCATGTATTGGAGCGCGCCCCCTAAACCGACAGCGGAGGGCGCACGGGGCCGCCCGGGTCCATCAGCAGTAAGGGCGCGCGTCTCCCTCCTCCCACCTGTACCTCGTCATGTCGAGTGGAAAAAATGCAAGACTCTTCAATGGAGGAGGGAGGAAAACAAGAATAGAACGAAGAGTGTCAGGATTACGAGTGAGTATTCTGCATTTATTTTATATTTAGTTTTATATTTATTACAATTTTTTATATATCTGAATGTGTGCATGATAAAATAATAATAAGACATTTCATTGTGTGCGAAAAGAGAAGTGTCACCTGCATTCCTTTTATTTATGTATTGGTACCAGACTCGAAGAATGTAATATATATATTTTACGTATAAAAAAAAATTATATATATATATATATATATATATATATATATATATATATATATATATATATATATATATATATATAATATATATATATATTATATATATATATATATATATATATATATATAGATATCTATTATATATATATATATATATATATATTTTTTTTTTTCTAAGCAAATTATTAGTCTAGTAATATTCAATCATTTACCTTCACTTTAAAACAAATTGCAAGTCTCTAGAACAATATCTCGATTTATGGTGAATATTTGAAAAAAATATTTTTATTCCCTCCGCGCGCCGATTCTCGGCCGAAAATATCCGAAACGCGTAGGTCACATTCTCCTAATATTTGTGCCTTTTCATATTACGTTATTTATAGTTTTATATATGGAAATGTGCGCAAAAAACATGCACAATATAACAAAAAATATTTGGAAGGTTGTAGCATTTATCATTTTTGAAATATTTGCATATAAAGTACGATAAGTACGAAAAAACTACGATCGGTCAACTTTGACTCACCCGAAAAGGTAAAAAAACGCATTTATAACATACAAATCTTACAGTCTAGTATTATTCAATCATTTATCTTCATTTTAAAACAAATTGCAAGTCTCTAGAACAGTATCTCGATTTATGGTGAATTTTTGAAAAATGATATTTTTTTGTTTTTTTCCCTTCCGCGCGCCGATTCTCGGCCGAAAATCTCGGAAAACGCGTAGGTGTCACATTCTCCTAATATTTGAGCCTTTTCATATTACGCTTTTTTTAAAGGTTTATATATGGAAATGTGCGCAAAAACATGCACAACAATAATATATGGAAGGTTGTAGCATTTCTCATTTTTGAAATATTTGCATATAAAGTACGATAAGTACGAAAAAAACTACGATCGGTCAACTTTGACTCAACCGAAAAGGTCAAAAAACGCATTTATAACATAAAGATCTTACAGTCTAGTAATATTCAATCATTTATCTTAATTTTAAAACAAATTGCAAGTCTTCCTAGAACAGTATCTCGATTTATGGGTGAATTTTGAAAAAAAATATTTTTTTCCCCTCCGCGCGCCGATTCTTCGGCCGAAAATCTCCTAAACGCGTAGGTCACATTCTCCAATAATATGAGCCTTTTCATATTACGCTTTTTTTTTTTTAAAGGTTTATATATGGAAATGTGCGCAAAAACATGCACAATATAACAAAAAAATATTGGAAGGTTGTAGCATTTCTCATTTTTGAAATATTTGCATATAAAGTACGATAAGTACGAAAAAAACTACGATCGGTCAACTTTGACTCAACCGAAAAGGTCAAAAAACGCATTTATAACATAAAAATCTTACAGTCTAGTAATATTCAATCTTTTATTATTTTAATTTTAAAACAAATTGCAAGTCTCTAGAAACAGTATCTCGATTTATTGGTGAATTTTTTGAAAAAAATATTTTTTCCCCTCCGCGCGCCGATTCTCGGCCGAGGGGAAAAATCTCCTAAACGCGTAGGTCACATTCTCCTAATATTTGAGCCTTTTGTCATATTACGCTTTTTTTAAAGGTTTATATATGGAAATGTGCGCAAAAACATGCACAATATAACAAAAAACATTGGAAGGTTGTAGCATTTCTCATTTTTGAAATATTTGCATATAAAGTACGATAAGTACGAAAAAACTACGATCTGTCAACTTTGACTCAACCGAAAAGGTCAAAAAACGCATATATAACATAAAAAATCTTACAGTCTAGTAATATTCAATCATTTATCTTCAATTTAAAACATATGCAAGTCTCTAGAACAATATCTCGATTTATGGTGAATATTTGAAATAAATATTTTTATTATTCCGTCCGCGCGCCGATTCTCGGCCGAAAAAAAAAAATCTCTGAAACGCGTAGGTCACATTCTCCTAATATTTGTGCCTTTTCATATTACGCTTTTTTTAGAGTTTTATATATGGAAATGTGCGCAAAAACGTGCACAATATAACAAAAAATATTGGAAGGTTGTAGCATTTATCATTTTTGAAATATTTGCATATAAAGTACGATAAGTACGAAAAAAACTACGACTCGGTCAACTTTGACTCAACCGAAAATGGTAAAAAAAACGCATTTGTAACATAAAACTCTTACAGTCTAGTAATATTCAATCATTTATCTTCAATTTAAAACATATTGCAAGTCCTCTAGAACAGTATCTCGATTTATGGTGAATATTTGAAAAAAAATAAAATTTTATTATTATTCCGGTCCGCGCTGCCGATTCTTCGGCCGAAAACATCTCGGAAACCGGGCGATAGGTCACATTCTCCTAATATTTGAGCCTTTTCATATTAGGCTTTTTTTTAAATAAAGTTTTTAATATTATTGAAAATATTGCGCAAAAACATGCACAATATAACAAAAATTATTGGAAGGTTGTAGCATTTCCCATTTTTTTTATATTTGCATATAAAAAAAATTTTAAAAAAAAATTCGACATTCGGTCAACTTTAACTCGTTCGAAATGGTCAAAAACTGCATTTGTAAGCTAAAACTCTTACAGTATCGTAATATTCAATCATTTTCCTTCATTTTGAAACAAATTGCAAGTCTCTATAACAATATTTCGATTTATGGTGAATTTTTTAAAATATGATTTTTTTACATCCACGAGCTACGAATTCATGCATCATTTTGTGATAATATTTTCTCTGTGTTGCTTTTATCGTTTTACAATGTGTTATATATCAAAATGATCGCAATTTAGTGCACATTACAACGAAAAAAAAAAGTAACTTGTTACCTCTAACCGTTTGGCGCACAGCGCGATTTGAATACAATTATATATGAAATTTCGTTTTTGCGCTATCATATATCGCATTATTTATATATGATAATGATAATTTTTTTCATTTCTGATGGTTGCATACTAAACTTCAAGCAATGACAAAAAAAGGAGCCAAAAATGAACTCTTAATCTTGAAAACTAAGCGCGCTGTGATTTTTTGACAAAAATATTTTTTCCGCTTACGCGCTCACTCTCAAACCCCTCCGGCACACGGGAGTCATTTTTTTATTTACCGCTCCGGCGTTTAAGGGTTAATTCCGAGGTAGAGCGAATTAGATATTAAAGGACATTGTAGCTCGATATATGTATATGAATCACGGAAAAGTGATATGACTTATAGATTGGCTACGTGCTGTCAAAAGCACTACAAACACTACCGGAATCGAGGTGGGTTGATGTTGTCTCCAAACCAACGAATTACCTGCGCGCGAAAGGTATTTCAGGGTGAGAGGCGACATGAACTTTTAACCTCTCGCGGTAGTGTAGTAGGTAAAAGCTTCACTGACGTTCCTGGATTTTGTAAGGATAGGCTGGGTTCGCGCCCCGATCCAGGCAAGTCTATTATCGAGAAAAAATTCCCCTTCGGTTAAGCATATATGAAAATATATTAATTCCGAGGTAGAGCGAATTAGATATTAAAGGACATTGTAGCTCGATATATGTATATGAATCACGGAAAAGTGATATGACTTATAGATTGGCTACGTGCTGTCAAAAGCACTACAAACACTACCGGAGTCGAGGTGGGTTGATGTTGTCTCCAAACCAACGAATTACCTGCGCGCGAAAGGTTATCTTAGGGTGAGAGGCGACATGAACTTTAAACCTCTCGCGGTAGTGTAGTAGGTAAAAGCTTCACTGACGTTCCTGGATTTGTAAGACCTGGTGGGTTCGCGCCCCGATCCAGGCAAGTCTATACGAGAAAAAATTCCCCTTCGGTTAAGCATATATGAAAATATATTAATTCCGAGGTAGAGCGAATTAGATATTAAAGGACATTGTAGCTCGATATATATATATACATATACAGACGTGTGTGACTGCGTGATATATATATATATATATAATATATATATATATATATATATATATATATATACATACACATACATTATACTCTTCCTTTCCCTCTTTCGCAATGCAATTATATTATTCACTTCTCTGCCTCTCATTTTTTTTCCCCTCTCTTCTGCCTGCTCCAAGAAATACCTCATTCCGCCTTGACCTCATAGGCTAATTTGGGAAGCATTTTTCTCCCTTCAGTATTTCTTGCTATCCCCAGAGCATTTTCCCAAGACCTGGTAAGAGACCATGTCCCCCCCCCCCCCCCACCCACCACCCCCCCGCGCCAGTCCGGTGCTTCCAGTATATGCTTTTGTATTTTGTTTCTTCCCTCGCAAGCTTTATTAATTAAAGCAAGGACGTGCTTTTTTTAAAAAAATGTTTTCGGCAGAAACAATAGCTGTGGTCCGTTCAGTGTTATAAATAGACAATGTCCGAGTAAATACGCAACCGTGTGTGTGTGTGTGTGTATTTGACCATACATATTTTTCATTATAGGTGGCGTCTCAAGAGGGTTCTTTTGCAACGAGGTTACTACCGCACTCAATTTCACCAACATAATTATAGTCACCACATGTCACTAACTATCACGTAATAGGATTTTATTTGATTTATATAGATTTTTGGCATTATGCCAAGCACTGGGGCAACTATGGCCATTAAGCGCTGAAACGGAAATTGACAGCAGTTTTGAAAGGTACAACAGGAGGAAAATCTCGCAGTTGCGCTATGAAAAAAGTGTTAGGAGAGGGTGGAGAGTGAGATGGAAGAATATGAACGGAGGTACAGTAAAAGGAATGAAAGTAGTTGCAGCTAGGGGCCGAAGGGACGCTGCAAAGAACCTTTAGTACTGGTAATACGACACTGTTTAGGTTCAAACTGGTACAAGGGAACTTGACAGAACATGCCCAAAGTGCTCTGGCCTACTCTGAAATCGGACCCGATATACCCCATTAATGATGTAAGGTTCCACAACTTTGGGGTAAGTAAGTAAGAGTGTGTGTGTGTTGTGTGTTTTTATATATATATATATATATATATATATATATATATATATATATATATATATATATGAATCGAATATACTCCATTAATGATGCCAAGGTTCCAAAAACTCTGGTGTGCGTGTGTGTGTGTGGTGTGTTATATATATACCTATATATGTATGGTCTTCCCTATATATATATATATATATATATATATATATATATAAGTATATATATATATATATATATATATATTATATATATATAGATATATTATATACCTATTAGATATATAATACCTATACTATACATAGATAATATATATATATTATATATTATATCTATATATATATCATATAGATATATATCTATCCTTATATATATATATATCCATAATATATATCTATATATATATATATATATATTATCTCTGTGTTAACTGGTCTAACAAAACTACACACACACACACACACATATATATATATATATATATATATATATATATATATATATATATATATATATATATATATCTATATATACACACACACTATATATATGTGTGTGTAATACGATTAAATATTACCTAATAGACCATTCGTCCATTTTACCTTCTCCGTTTGCCTTCCTTTGTGTCAAAAATAAATAACTTATTCAGTCTTGCCTATGCTTCTACGCCGGTGAGCTCTTGCTTCGCTTTTTGCATTTTGTTCGCCATTTTTTTACTATTTGTAATCATATACATAAATTTTTGCTTATTAGGATTAAAGTTAAATACTTTTTAGCCTGTCTTTAGCAATAATGTAATTTTCTCAGATGTACACTTGTGGTTTTTGTGTTAATATTCCTGTTATTAATTTTTCTCTCTCTCCTGAAAGTGCCATTATGCTTAGTAGCTCTGCTCTTTGTTGTTAATCTCGGGTTTATTTACCACTTCGTTTTCATCTAAAATTCGAAATTCACTGTTATATTGATAATTAATTTATCTATATAATTTTTTAAGTATAATTTACTACTGTGATAAATTTTAGTCCAATTCCTAATGTATAGAATTTTTATTTTTCTCATTTTTGCCCTGAAATGGGATTTGTATCCCGAAACGTAGGTGATGGATATAAATAAGGTTGTAACTGAAAATGCTGAAGTTTCTGCAGTACGTACGTAACATCAACTGACAACTTTAAAATGCCTTGATATCTCTTGAAAATGAAAGTTCTACTCGTACTTATTAGAAATTTCTTTCATCAAACGTTACGGCAAAGTCTTAATAATATATTAGCGCACTTCCCTTGATGATTCATTACACTGATTTGTATAATTCAGGAATACTACTTTTTACAACTATCTTAAGGAAAATCTATATATATATAATATATATATATTATATATATATAGAGAGAGAGGAAGAGAGAGAGAGAGAGGGAGAGGGAGAGAGAGAGAGAGAGGAGAGACCTTACCTTACCTTACAGACCTTACAGTTCGTTCGGGTTGCCCCAGGTCCCTCAGTGTGAGGCGCCTCTAATGTCTACCAGAGAGTTGCTAGTACATCTTCCGGTATATTTGCATCTTCCAATCTTGGATGGTCTGGGATGCAGTTTAGATATTTTGTCGAGCTTATTCTTAAACACATCTACGCTCACTCCTGATATATTCCTCAGATGAGCTGGCAACGCATTGAATAGACGCTGCATTATCGATGCGTGTGCGTAGTGGATTAATGTCCTGTGTGCTTTCCTTATTTTTTTTTTTCCTGGTATAGTTTTGGGCACTATTAATCTACCTCTGCTTGCTCTTTCTGATATTTTTAGTTCCATGATATTTTCTGTTATTCCTTCTATCTGTTTCCATGCCACCTGAATTATCATGTAGCGTTCTCTTCTCCCCTTTCTAGACTATATAATTTTAAGGATTGTAGTCTTTCCCAGTAGTCTAGGTCCTTAACTTCTTCTATTCTAGCTGTAAAGGACCTTTGTACACTCTCTATTTGTGCAATATCCTTTTGATAGTGTGGGTACCATCTCATATTGCAATATTCAAGTGGACTACGAACATATGTTTTATAAAGCATAATCATGTGTTCAGCTTTTCTTGTTTTGAAGTGCCGTAACAACATTCCCATTTTTGCTTTAACATTTTGCCAACAGAATTGCTATTTGATCATTGCATAACATGTTCCTATTTTCATCATCACACCAAGGTCTTTAACTGCTTCCTTATTTGTGATTGTCTCATTATTAGGTCCCCTATATGCATATAGCTTTCCTTCTCTGTCTCCATAATTTATTGATTCAAATTTATCAGAGTTAAATACCATCCTATTTACCTCTGCCCAATCATATACTTTGTTAAGGTCTCTTTGTAGAGCGTTCCTATCTTCATCACAAGTTAAGTTTCTCTACTTATTCTTGTGTCCATCAGCGAAACTACTCACTACCGAATCCTTAACATTACTGTCTATGTCTTCAATCATAATAACAAACAATATTGCAGCTAGCACCGTACCTTGTGGCACACCGGATATCACCTTGGTTTCATCCGATTTCTCATCGTTTGCAATAACTATCTGTTTTCTGTTGTGTAAAAATTCTTTTAACCATCTTCCTACTTTATCTACGATATTGTGTTTTCTATTTTCTTTGCTAATATATTATGGTCTACTTTGTCAAAAGCTTTTGCAAAGTCTAGATAAACCACATCTGTTTCATTCCGCTTTTCATATTTTTTAATATGTTCTCACGGTGGACTAAACAGTTGGGTTTGTGTACCTTTTCGGGTACGAAACCGTGTTGTCCTATATTAAAACAAATTATTTTTTGTTATTAAATGTTTCATAATATTTTTCTTCATTACCCTTTCATACACTTTCATAATATGTGATGTTAGACTCACAGGGCCTATAATTACTTGCCTCTAGTCTTGATCCACTTTTGAAAGTAGGGGTGATATATGCTAATTTGTGCTCATCATAAATCGTTGCCTGTATCTACACTTTGTCTTAATAATATTGCAAGTGGCTTTGCGATAGAATGAACTACTTTCTTTAACAAAATAGCAGGGACTCCATCCGGCCCTGCAGCAGCTCCATTTTTTAATTTCATTAATTGCCTGCACAATATCAGCTTCATTAATTTCTATGTCAGCTAAATATTCACTATTTCTTCCCTTACTTCTATATCATTATCTTCATTATCTATTCTAGGGGTGAATTCTCTCTTATATCGTTCTGCCAGTATGTTTGCAAATTTCCTTTTTTCATTCTTTAATCTCCCTTCAATTCTCAGAGGGCCTATTTCTATTCTTCTTTTATCATCTTCTTTGCATATGAGTATAATAGAGTTTTGGGGTTTTGCTTGATATTTAATAGGGTTTTTTCTTCCAAGTCCCGTTTTTCATTTTCTTTTGATTGTATAATCTTTTGTTTCTGCATTTTCTATCTTACTTTTTAGTTCTATAACTTTCCATGCATTTTTTCTTTTGCAAGACCTTTTTTCCACTTTCTGATTTTCTGGAACAAGATCCTTCTGTCTCTTGGTATGCATGAATGATGTTTACTTTTCTTCTTCGGTATATATTTTTCCACTATTTTCTCCAATATTTTATATAATATCTCCGTATTTACCCTTATGTCATCACTTACGAAAATGTTATCCCAATCTTTGTTTAATTCTTCATTAATTTCTGACCATTTTATATTTTTACTGTAGAAGTTGTATTTTCCATATCCTTCCTACTTTTCATTTCTTGCTTATCTCTATTTTCACTTGCTTTGGAATGAACTGTTAATTCTATGACATTATGGTCTGAAATACTCGCATTATAAACTATTATTTCTTTAACATAATTCATCTCGTTCACAAATACTAGGTCTAAAGTATTTCCTTCTTGTTGGCAGGTGATTTATTTGTTGAATGTTGTATTCTAGTAGCATATCTAATAGCTTTCGAATTGCCTCTTATCTTCTGCACTACTATTACTCTCTTTTTTATATGTATAAGTACAAACCACAATCTCCTATTCGTTTCTTTCCATTCTACGAAAGGAAAGTTGAAGTCACCAGATAGGAGAATAGTCCAGTCCTTGTGATTTCTACATATATCATCCAATTTTTCAATTATTAAGTCAAACTCTTTAGTATTAGGAGGTCTATATATTACTATGTTCATCAATTTTCAGATTCAAATTCTACCGCTATTAGTTCACATTCTGAGTTACTATATTTCTCATATATTTTTCCTTGTTTTTTGTCTTTCCCATATATTGCGGTTCCCCCTTGATTCCTATTTTTTCTATCTGATCTATAAGTTTGGAACCCTTTTATTTGATCATCATTCCCAGTCTCTTGGGAATACCAGGTTTCACTTATATTCATTATATCTATTTTCTTTTCATTTTGGGTTAGTTCTTCTAAGTACTCTATTTTTCTTTTTGAGTTACTCGTAACTAAACCCTGCGCATTCATCACTATGATGGTTTGCGTGTTTTCTCCTTCATTTAATACTGGTAGTAATAAGGATTTTCCCATGTCTCTTTCCTGTTCTGGTATGTTGTTCTTTTTTTCATTTCCAGAAATTCTGACATTAAAAAAAAATCCAACTTTTCCATAATATTTGATCTTCCTTCATCATAATTATTCATTTTGTGTCTGAATCTGCAATTTTTTCTCCGTTTCTGCAATATCCTCTTGCATAATAATACTTAGTTATCTCTTGAGTAGAATTTCGGAGCTGATGCTTTGAAATTTTTTGCTGGACACCTCTGCATATCTCATTGGTGGTTTGCTTTCTCTTTTTACCTGATATTCTTGATTTCTCTCTTTATTGTTTCTTTCTTATTTTGGATTTTTATTACTTGGTTGGTTATTTATTTGATTATGATCATGGCTACAGGGTGCATATATTTGCATTTTTTGTCGAACTTACATCCTTTTCCTTCTTTTAAGTTTTTTACATATTTTTGGATGCAGATCTCTGCAATCATCCCCATATCCATACTAAGTATGCACAGTTACCATATATTTCATAGTTTTGACATATCTTAGGATGTTTGTAGTAACATCTTTCTCCAAATCTGCAATTCCCTCTTTTCAAAAGGTTGCAGATTTTGTCTTTCTTGTCTATTTTTACCTCTTTCCCGTCATTGTGTAGATCTGGGTAGAGCCTCTTCGGGATTTGCTTTTCTGTTGTCATATCGTAATTTTATTTATTCGTAGGTATGCTGCTTTATTGCCTCATATGTAGTATCAATGAGTATCTCTGCATCCATACTTTTATCTTGTTCTTTGTTTTCCTTATTTTTTTCTGTCATTTCATTTTTGTTTACTTCTCTTCCGTTTTCCTCTTCTTCTTTTTCTTCTTCTTCTTTTTCTTCTTCTTCTTCTTCATCCTCAACTATTTGTACATTCAATCTGATTTAATAACATTGTCTATCCATGAAGACATGTTTGAACAAAAAATTCTTGTATCTTTTTCTCAAATCTTGTATTACCTCAGCACACTGATGGGTCGGAATGTTGCATGCAGCACATTTTCTGATTAGGTTTGTGGATTGACTATGCTATACCAAACCTTACACAGTTTGCATGCTTTTGGCATTCTTTTTCCTAATGCATCAATTAGGATATTCACAAGATTCACCTTATTCATTTTCTTTGTCGGAATATGTTGGTTTATGTATATTTTCTTTATGAGTCTCTTGACCACTTGGATTTTATTTGGAACTTCTTCAATTATTTTCAAGATGTTTTCATTAGATTTGTTCCAGTTTGAAGGATTATATCCTTCTAATATATCTATGAATGCTTTTGTATCTTTTTGGTTAGGACTGTTGCTGATTTCATAGATGAGAAATGCCAGTTCCCTTCCTGCTATGCTAAACACGCCAAATTACGCCACCTCTTCCCGCAGTTGGAACTTACTGCCATCTTGTTCTGATTTATAGTATTACACTTGATAAACTAACTTAGAAGACGCTTTATCCTACTATTTTCACACTAATCTTATCACCGATAGTTCACGAACACTTCTAGATATTTCTCAAATTCTAGTCGTATGTTAAACTTGTGATATCTGTTGATTAATCTGACTTCACGCGGGTACGTCTCACCAAGCAAGATGGCTACTACAGAGAGAGAGAGAGAGAGAGAGAGAGAGAGAGAGAGAGAGAGAGAGAGAGAGAGAGAGATTATTAAGCAAATTCATATTATTGTTAAAGGTCCAGAATGTCGCCTAGTAAAGGAGAGGAGAGGAGGTGGAGTTAAAAAAAAAAAAAATAAAATCTACTCGTTAAACTAAATGTGTTGGTATACACCATCACACAATGCTACAAAAAAATTACATCCAGACATAGATTTAAATATATACCGGGTGTTTCGAAATTAGAGGCCCCCTCTCCACAGAACAAATGGAAAGTTATGAAGTTTTCTGCAATAGCCTATCTCCAAGCACATTATCTTAAGTTTCTATATGGCTATTTTTAATTTTATATTTCTTGTATTTTCAGACTGAGTGACGGATTTAGAAACAGCCTTGGTTAACGACTCGGAGGAAATCAGATGGATTGACCGAATCGGGCTATAACCTTCAGAGGCCAGGGATGCTGGGGCATCCTTCATTTCACATTCCGGATGGCTAACATTAAAAGAGATTAATCCTTTGTTAAAAAAAACTGGAACAAAAATCCATATGACTGTCATTGCAAAAAAAGAGGGAGAATCTTGGAAGGCCTGAAGTCCTTTCTTAGGAGTCAAAAGACATCATAGCTGAGGCAGTAGGTAGACCAAGAAAGTCTTTACGTAAATTGGCGCTTGAACTAGAAACAAAAAGGGGAAAGAGAGAAGTTATAGTGCTGTACATCGTGAGTTGAAAAAATCTGGTATCGAGCCATTTTATGTTATCAGCAAGCCCAACATCACTCAGCAACAGAGAGAAGACTGTGCATGGTTTTGTGCTTCATTTCTTAAAGACTGGGATGAAGCTGACTATCTCTATGTTACTGCATCAGATGAATTCTTCATTTACACAGTCAGGAGGCAAAATCATAAAAATGACATCATTTGGACCGCAAAGTTGGATGATATCAGCGATGACATGCACTATATGTCCAGTTGTGAAATTTTCTGAATGTTTGGGAATTTTTCTCTGTTTCACAGCCAAACAGTTAATGTGGATCATCAAAGAAAAAGGACAGTCGTGGAATGACGAATACTTCAGAGAAAATGTGTTATCTGTTGAAGAAGTCACAATTTTGCATGGCACGGCACCATGTTTCAAGGTTCTTCAGACACAGGAGCTGCTTTGAAACAGTGGTATCAATTTCTTCTCATCAAGGGAATTTCCAGGTAGCTCCCCTGACCTTAATGTGTGTGAAAACATTGGTAGTATCTTAAAGGATCATACTGAAGTGCGCACTGTGAACTATGATGGTATACCAAGCCTCGACGACCTGCGAAGAGATGTGACTGAAATGCTCAGGGAAATGGAGTTTGAGTCTCAGCTTTTTTGCGATTTGCTGAAATCATACCCCTCAAGAATGCAGGCTGTGGTACAGGCAGATGGAGGCCACACAAAATATTAAATACTCAGAGAGAAACTTAAACAAATACTTGTTCTGAATTACTTTTGTTTTTGTCCATATCAATTTTAGTTTATGCTGTAGAGGGGAAGCTCTAATTTCGAAACATATACATATATACATACATACACACATATACATACATACATACATACATATATATATATATATATATATATATATATATATATATATATATATACGAACATATTATTTAATATATGCATATATACATATACACATATATAAGACACATTACACACGTGTGTGTGTGCATATATTGCAATGGTATATGCAGATCAGGTCAGAGGAAGAAAACAAGAAATTTGTGTTTCAGACTTTTCTAGCAATGCCGCCTACGACTCGGTAAGGCAGGAAGCAGAACACGATGTCTAGACACTGGCTATCTTTACGACTAGCTCCAAAGTTCAGTTGGAAAAGGAACGAGTCTCCTGCCAAGAATCTGTACAAATAAAAGCATAAATCTTACTGCAATATCAACGCACTAAAATTAAATTTTTTTATAATATTTAGGTCTGAATGTTACCCAGGAATATAGATTCAACAAAAACTTTCTAAAAAGAAAATACTTTTAATCACTAGTCTTCAATTTATCTGATACATATTTTCTCTACTTAATAATTACGTGACTTAAAACGTATTAGGATATTTTTCCAAAGAACCTCTTTGGAGGAGGAAGTATGCCTGGAATTTAAAAAAATCGAATCTGATTTAGCCTCTACTTAGGCGAGGAAAATCTCCGCTGCTTGCTTGAGCAGCAAAAGCAAGTATTTTTGGGATTTCCAGTTAAAGTAATCGAAGAATTTGATCATCAGAAAACAGAGGTTTTGTAACAGTATGACACAGCAAGTATAGTTAAGAATTTGCAGGATTATCCTATGTGGGTCTTGACCCTTCCTTAATGCTGGGAACAGAAGACCATCCTTACTTTTCAGCTTCTTTTGAAGTAATACAACAGATTCTGAGCTGTTGGGTTGGACTCAATTGTTAGACATTACTGTTCATAGTATCCCCAGAGATATCATGAGTATAAGAGCAGAACAAAATTTCATCAGGATATGGCCTTCACCCAACTTCCCTTTCTCATTCATGTCGGGTAATGAGACCAACGCGTTAGGGGATGAATTCAGTTGAAGTAGGAGAGCCTGGCCAAGAGACAAATTTAGATGTAGAAGGAGAACCTGGCTATGAGACCATTTTAGATACAGCAGAACCTGGCCTAAAGACAAATTAAATGTAGCAGAACCTGGCTAAGACAAATTTATCCAGCAAGGGAATCTAGCAGAGAAAAATTTAGATGCAGCAGGAGAACCTGGGATGAGAAAAATTTAGATCCAGCTAGAGAACATGACTGAGACAAATTTTTAATGCAGCAGATCCTGGCTTTGAGACAAATTTATATGAAACAGGAGAACCTGGCTATGAGACAAATTTAGATGCAGCACAACCTGGCTTTGTGACAAATTTACATGAAACAGGAGAACCTGGCTATGAGACACATGCAGCAAAACCTGGCTGAGAAAAATTTAGATCCAGCAGGAGAACCTGGCTATGAGAAAAATTTAGATCCAGCAGGAGAACCTGGCTATGAGAAAAATTTGGATGAAGAGGGGGAACCTGGCTATGATGCTAAGGTCACTCATTCACGTATCAACGCACGCACGGCCACAAATGAGCGGAAATTGGTAGTTGGCAACAGCTTACGTCAGTAAACTGTAAATGTAACGTGAAACATATGTAAAATCGTAGACGTACGGTGACGGGTCGTCCGGGCTCTAAGCTCCGCCCACTAGGGCACCGTAGCCCACTCCAGTTTTGAAATGTTCAAAACAAGTCGAGGGTGGTCACGCAAAATGTCACCTGACGTAGCTCCAGGCATTGCATGTGGGACCCACGGTGACTACTGCAGCATAGGCTCTAGGGTCACCTGCATTGTTCGCCGTCGTTGTTTTATTTCTGCCATGAAGCACGTGGGCCTCCTAATTGCGCTGTAGCCTACAGGGAAACCGATTCGTAGATTTACAACCCTGTACGACATGGCAATGTTGTAGCGTGGTATAAAAGGTCAGGTTGGCGCCAAGGGATAGGCCCGTGCCAACAAGAAGTGTTGGCTTCATACAACAACAGAAACAACCCTCAGGTCAGCTGTTGTTTTCGTCTCCCAAGACCAGCAGTTTCCTCTCCACAACACCCTTCAAGATGCCGAACTTCCTAAAACGACCAAGGAAGGGACCATCAACATCACATCTTCTTGTAGCACCTTCTTTTGGCCCGGAGAAGGAGAAGACTCCTACAGCCACTCCTGCAGACACTCAGGTCGAGGAAATTTCATCTTCCGCCTACAGGAGTCGGAGTTGGGTGAGATACAGAGTGATGACAGTGACACGGAAGAAGTGGATATTGAGCATATTCTACTTCCTCAAGCCCAACATCGTCCGTCAGAAGAAGCCCAAGATGTTGGGACTGCCAATGGTATGTATATTATAATTCTGACTTAATTTTTTTTTACTTGTTGAAAATATACAATGTTTTACAGTATACATGCAGAATTCTACCAAAGTGAATTTACAACCTGGATTTTCAGAATGCAATATTTTTACATTCTCTCATACATGTTCCAACACTTTACAGTCTGCTCTGTTTACAGGCTGGCCATTTTCTACCCTACAGCCCCACAACGGTGGGCGTGGTAACGACATGAAGTTGACATACATAGAACATTACACTATCGGCGTGATGATGCCCACGATCCACATATGTGTGCATACGCTGTCGTGATACGTGAATGTGTGACCCCAGAATGAAAGAAATTTAGAACAGCAGGACAACCTGACTATAAGAAAACTTTGGCTGAAGTAGGAGAACCTGGCTGTGAGAAAAATTGAGATGCAGCAAGAGAACTAGGCTAAGAGACAAATCTAGATCCAGCAGAACTGGGATAAGAGACAAATTGAGATGCAGCAGAAGAACCCAGCTAGAAGACAAATTTAGATGCATTAGGAGAATCCAGCTAAGGGACAAACTTAGATGCAGTAGGAGAACCAGGATAAGAGACAAAAGTCCTCTGAACGGGTTGATAGTTGATTGATTGATTGTGTCTATTAAATCTGGTGTCACAACATCTGGGTAATTGAGACCGAAATAAATTAAATAGAAAAAATTAAATTTTAAATAAATTTCATATAAAAATATCTATAAATATATGTATATAAAAATTTTGTTCTTATGTAAAAGTTCTTACATAGGGAATCTATGTATAATTTCAATTATACATAGATTCCCTATGTATAATTGAAATTATACATAGATATAAATTAATATAACTGCTCTATAAATTAATATAACTGCTCTATATTACAATCCTTTCCAAGAATTGTAGCTAGGATACAATTACCTAATCTGTCACGACCCCAAGACAGGAACCTATGTCTCAAATTCCCGAATCTGGGACACTCAACCAACAAATGTTTCACAGTCAAGGGCACAGTACAGTTCTCGCAAAACGGAGGATTTTCACGGGACATCAAGAACCCATGGGTGAGTTTTGTCTCCTTGGCATATATGGATATGAACAAGGAGACACTGATGAAGCGATACTGCGCATTTTTTGATTAGTTAAAATATCCTCCCACTGGGACTGCCAACATTTTTTTATTCTCTGACCTACTAGAGGATACAAATCCCAATATGGTAGTAGGCATCTTGAGGGTTCTGGGGAGCTGACCGCAGACTTTGCAAGTTGGTCAGCTTTCTCATTCCCAGCCACCCCAACATGGGAAGGAACCCAACAGAACTTTATTTCTTTCCCTCTTCTTTTTAGTAAAAGCAGCCATTCCAATATATCTAAAATCAGAGGGTTTAGAGGGTTAAATGATTCCAGCAACTGAAGAACACTTCTTGAGTCACAATATATAATAAAATTATTTTCATTCCGAATTAAAACTTCCTTTAAAGCCTTTAAAATTCTATATAATTCTGCTGTAAAAATCGATGCAACAGATGATAACCTGCCGCTTCTCTCTACATCAGGGAAGGCTACACCAAAGCCGACGCCAGCATCTGACTTTGAGCCATCCATGAAAACTGCAGAGGAGTCATCATGTTGCAAAGAGTGTTCTAAAAATATTGACCGCATGGCCTCACTAGACAATTCTGTCTTGGTAAAATTAAAATATCTACAAAATTTTACCTCTGGAAAGTTCCAGGGGGTACTAACTGAATATTTTGCTAGTAAAATCTCGATTCTTGGCATACTTAATTCACGGACAATAAAATTTACTCTAAAAGCGAATGGATGAGGTTGCTTCGGGTGACTTTCGTAAAACTGCCAATGCCTTTCATTTCTCATACAAATGCTGGTTAAAGACTTAGGTAGCCTCTGGAATCTATACCAGCTCCGAACCAGCAGACGCTTGCAATGAAGATCCAGTGGCACCTCATCAGTATCTACAAGCATGCTCTCGGTGGGAGATGATTTAAATGCTCCAGTACACAACTGTATTCCTCCATGATGAATTGAGTTTAGCATTTTAAGGCTATTTGGCTTCGCAGAAGTGTACACCTCACACCCATAACTTAATTTTGAAAAGACCAAGGCTTTATATAATTTCAACATCTGAGTTCAGTCTGCACCCCACGAAGTGTGAGACAGGACTTTCAGCAAATTCATTGTTTTCAAGTATTTTGCCTTAATATATTTCAGATGTGGAATCCAGGTCAGCTTGCTATCAAAAATCAAGCCAAGAAACCTTGTTTCACCAACACATGGAATTCTCTGCCTATGAATGAACAGATCTGGATCAGGGTGGATTCCCCTTATACAACAAAAGTGCATAGTTACTGTTTTACTAGCAGAAAATCTAAAACCATTAACCTCAGCCCACTTTACTATATTATCAATGCAGAGCTGAAGGTGGCGTTCAGCCACTGCCATCCTTGATGCTGCAAAGGAAATCAACAGGTCATCAACAAAAAGGGTATATGTTATATCTGGGGGAATTATTTTAGAAACCCCATTGATTACCAAGGTGAACAAGGTTACACTTAAAACACTTCCTTGTGGTACTCCTTCTTCTTGATTGAACACATCCGACATTGTTGCTCCAACCTGAACCTGAAATATCCTATTCTTTAAATAGCCTTAATAAACAGGGGCAAATTGCCTCTCGGGTTACATTCATAAAGGACCCCCAAAATGCCATATTTCCATGTTGTATCATAAGCCTTCTCTAGATCAAAGAACACAGTTATGTGATGCTGCTTGTCAGCAAAAGCTTCACATATTGAAGATTCCATTCGTACCAATACATCAGTTGTGGAGTGCATACTCCGAAAACCACACTGAGCAGGCAACAGATTATTACCTCTTTCCAAGTACCACATCAATCATGTGTTCACCATTTTTTCCATGATCTTACACAAACAAGATGTCAATGCAATTGGGCGATAATTTTCTGTCTTGAATGGATCTTTTCCAGGTTTCACAAATGGCTGTAATTTTAACATCTCCCAAAGCTTGGGGAAGATATGTTCTCGGTAAATTCTGTTAATAAGGCTTAATATGAAAAGTCTGGTAATTTCAGGAGTATGCTTAATCACTGAATATGTTATATCATCCAGTCCAGGAGCTGATTCATTACATTTATTCAAGGCTGATTCAAATTCTCTCATAGTAAAAGGAGCATTGTATTGCTCATGTCTTAAGGTATTACAATCAATTTCCACCTGTTCCATTATCAGTCTTTGAGCTGAATAGGGTCTATCATCATTTTTCTTTGCAACATTAGCAAAATGATTAGCAAACTCATTTGCCACTAACTGGGGGTCTGCTACCTCGCAACCATTCATCTTGATAACTGGAGGTTGACAAAGAGTGAACTTGCCTGCTATTTTTCTAACTCTCTTCCAAACTAGAGTCAGAGTAGTTTTCGAATTTAGAGAAGATATGAATATTGTCCGAGATTCTTTTCGTGCTTTTTTTATTTCCATGCGAAAATGAGCTCTTGCTTTTCGAAATTCAACACGGTAATACTCACATTTTCGTCTGCGGTATCTGGTGAAGGCAAATCTCATAGTTCTGTGAGTTTCCAGCATTTACGAGTCCACCAAGGAACTGGTCGGCGGATAAATATGCCTTAAGTCCTAGGATTAGATTGAATACCAGCCGAGAACATTATTGTATTAAAAAAATCAAGAGAATCATCTACACAGGGATAGTCATCAGCAGAGTCATCTATTGAGCTGTGCTCCTGGAATGCTGGCCAATCAGCTTTACCAATGTTCCATTTAGGTAGCCTTGAAAATGGAGGGCTTGATGCTACACTCACCACTATTGGGAAATAGTCGCTGGTAAATCTACCATTTATAACTCTCCAATTAAAGTCAATAAGACAGTCATCACTAAATATAGATAAATCAATTGCTGATAACGTGCCTGTTTGAACGTGAAAATGTGTAGACTCCCCAGAGTTGAGAATCCCCACATTTTCATCTTCTATGATGGAACCTAAGTATCTTCCTCTTTGATTGGTGACGATGTCACCCCAAAGAGGGTTTCTGCTATTCATATCTCCCAAAATAACAAAAGGATGTGGTAACTGTTGAATAAGAGATTTAAATTCATTGATTGGGAAGACTTTGTTAGGAAGTAGGATACAGAGCATATACTGTCTGTTTTCTTTGCAAATGGATCTGCACACTTATCACTTGCAATGCTGATTGGATATTAATAGGATTTTGTGGGGTGTCATTTCGAACATACAAAACGACACCACCATGGCTTCCATTATTTAAATTATAGGTGGAGTGATAGGATGTATACTCTCGTGGGCTGAGGCACGTATTATTACCAATCATGGTCTCCTGCAGAGCTATACAAACAGGAGACCCCTCTGATATGAGCAGCCTTAGTTCTTCCCATTTAGCTCTTAATCCCTGACAGTTTCACTGGAGAAAATTAATTAATTCAACTTTCCTTTAGAGGCTGTTAAATTAGAGCCTCTTTTAAGAGCTTTCAGCTTACAACCTTGCTCTTTTTTCCTGGAAGGAGACCGATTGTTCAAGGCTGCCCTCCTTTTTAGCGGATTATCAGTCTCAGGAACAGCAGACAAAGCTGGTGTCGCCTGAGGAGGGGTGTGAGGATCAGATATTGGTGCATCCTCGATAGCATTTACAGATGGTACAGCCTCCAGAGAGGTGGGAGTGCCAGGTACCCCCGGCACAGCCTCCAGAGAGGCAGGAGTACCAGAAATCACTGGCTCTGCTTCCATAGAAGTTTTCAGACAGTCCCTAAGCAGTGGAAGGCTTAGATAAACAGACTATCTCTTATCTATGTAGCAAAATTTGAAGAAATAAAAAAATAAAGATGTTTTCAAATTTTGATACTATTTCATATGCTAATTCAAGGCTTTTATCAGCCCACATCATCTTTTGGGTGAGCCCTCCCTAATCTTGTGTTTTTGCAATTTTTGTGACTTATGTTCAAAATTAACTTAAACGTAAATCTTGAAACTTGGGGAATGCCTATATTTACAGAGAAAACAAGCTCATGAGCAAGACACTTACTGATAGGCACAGCATGCAACGATTGTGTTGCCATATTAATAAACACCTGATGAACTCACTAAGGCTACTTTTGACTTTCTCAACTCTGATGGGTAATACCCAATAATTACGTAGTCAGGCAAAATTTTGGATGAAAAGATCATTAATTTCGTGTTACTTGCTCCCACCCATTTTTTTAACTGCATAAACGTGGGAGTCGACACTACTTAAAATTTGTTCCCTTAGAAGATATGGTTTTTAGATTATTACATTTTTTCTTTCTTTGTGATGAAGGATATATGTATAATTGCATCAATATTTACCTCTATAGGAAGTATGAAGTCCGTACAGTACAGTCAATGTGTATCATTACCTGCTTTAAATAAAACGCCTGCACCATAGTGTTTAATATTTAAAGCATAACTGCCACGTTGACCAGAGTGTTTCGAGGCATTTAATGTTTTAGAGATGTTCAAAAAAGCTCTTGTGGAGTTAGACCATCCTTTACAGTATAAGTATGTGCCAGGTCAAATTTGCAGCGTTCCCTGTGGTAAATGAGTCTGAGACAACCATTAATTTGGGATAATAGGATATTCCTCATTCAGAAGACTAAGGAAATCAACTATTTGACATAGCACTCAAGATCTGGTTTACTTCAAAGCAATTTTGATTACTTAGACCTTTATGTTTACACCAAGCCATAAGGTTTCAAATAAAAAACTTCAGTCTAATGACTGAGATACATGTGCAATACAACTCACGCATATTTTCATTTAAACCACCAGTAATTTGAGCAACTCAGGGCCAGTGATGAGTTGGCTAATCCAGGGGAGGGTGATTCGTTTATGGAAAGATCCACATAAAGGTTAAAGTAAATGATAGTTTGAAAATATTAAGATACAGTATTGACATTAGCTGTGCAGGATATTCGCATTCTCTGACACACTGACAGCCCCCTTTGCCTATGGTCCACTCCATTGTCCATGCCTTACTGGTACAGGATAGCACTAGAACATAGCCAATGTTGGATGGGACTGAGCCAATGCAGGATGGGACTAGAGTATAAGGAACAGGTGTAAACCAACTTTCCTGTTAAAACAGAGATCACAGAATCATCCTTCTTCTATTTGCAATGAAGAACTTCAGACTTAACTCAAAAGTCCTAACCCTTGATTAAGATGAGTCAACATTTGAGATAGTTCCACCACAGAGGTCCAAACCATCTTTGGGGTGGCTGGTAATACCCGCAACTCTTATAATCATCTTAAAATGCAAAGCCCTTCCAAAGCATGATGCCTTCTCCCATTCTCTAAGCAGTACTGTACCCATTACCAGCAGAGAGAGGTAGAGGTAATACTTTTTGGATAGCAAGGTGGAAGAAGTTGCTCACTTCAACAAGCCGATCTCTCACCGAGAGGGTTCTTGCAAGTTTTATCTCTCCTTCATAAACTCATTTCTAATTTTGTGGGTGACAGTTGCACTTTTCTGCATTACAGGCAACGTCAAGAGCAAGGGCCCGCACAGGTATTAGGGATGGTCAATCTACTACATAAACAAATTTGTACTTCATTTTTATGGCAAAACACCTGTGCTCCTTCCTTGAACTGTTATCCCACAACTCTAAGATTTATTTCTTCCTCCTTAGATTCCACCCTTTTTTGCTTGCAAATCTGGAGCTCATTTTTGTGCATTCATTCTGACTGGCCGGTTCATAACTTCGTCAAGTCATGTGTTTTCAACAGTTTCTACACAACTTATGTGACAAATCTTTCATTCAATTCGGTTACTTTGATAATGAAGATGATGACTTTAAACGATTCTGCTCTAAAGCTAAATCCTGGAGCACTTTAAGTCATTCAGTGCTTTCAGCTGTGAAAATGGGGTGTTGGGGTGACTGGATAGCAGCAAGACTGAGAGAAAACTTATTAAGGGAGGAGTAGTAAAAGGCTGAAAAGTGGGCGCAGCAGCTAGGGGACGAAGGAATGCTGGAAACCACCTTTAGTTGCCTACAGTGCACTGTGTGAGGTGTGTGAGGTGCACTGACAATAGGGGGTTACAGTGCCCAAAAATATTTCTAAGAATCGGGGTATCTTTTCACGGGGTATCATACGTACACTTTTTCTTTATCCATATTACTAATTCATATAATCCTTACCCATCTTTCTTTGGAAAACTGGTAACAGATTAAGATACATCCCGACAGTAAAAAATGAATAAATAAGTCACCTAATAACTGTCTATCATATCCGGATCCTCTTGATACACACCAAAAAACGGCCTGGCGATATTTATTCCCTGGGTACTACTAAGGCCACAATTTAATCTTCTATCACCCGGAAGAGTCGTCTTCTCCCTTATCCCATTTCCCTTGAAACCTTTGTGGGAACGTTTATCTTCAAATGTTTGTTTGTTTGTATGGTGCTTTTACGTTGCATGGAACCAGTGGTTATTCAGCAACGGGACCAACGGCTTTACGTGACTTCCGAACCACGTCGAGAGTGAACTTCTATCACCAGAAATACACATCTCTTACTCCTCAATGGAATGGCCGAGAATCGAACCCGCGACCACCGAGGTGGGACGCAAACACCATACCAACCACGCCACTGAGGCGTTTTATCTTCAAATGTGTTAGTCAACCATTTCCCTTAGTGGTTGTATGTCCTTGTAATTTCTTAAGATCTTTTAATACATCAAGCTTATATATTCACGACCTGAAATATTCAAAATTGATCGAAAACATTTCCATTGTAATTCGTATGAGATAATGGGCTACTACTGCTTTAATTTCTTATTTCTCAACGATTCTCAACGAAAAGTTGTAAAGATGGTTTTTCTCTGGTGTATAATCGTCCGCTGCCTTCCAGTATTCTACTGATTAACTGAATTAATGATTAACTGATTAATAAATTAAATTGCATATAATTTTATTCAGAAAGACCTGAGTAGCCTCAGAAAAGCATAACATACATTTCACGAGCATTCACACACTTACAAATAAATCCATTTATGTTCAGATACATCCAATCTTCTTTCCAATGAATATTTAAAATGAGCAATAAATTTCGCATCGGACATCCTGACCTTAATACCATTTATCGTCATTAGTAAACTCCGTGCGAGCATCTAGGTGATGCTGGAGCTTACACTGAAAGCGAATAAACAGCTGCGGATCAAATGATATCATAACTGATTCAACGGTCGCTGTGAAAGTCACGTATGTTTATTGTACGTACACACAATCTACCGAATACATATTCCAAAACTACACAGCTGTGTGTGTGTGTCTCTCTCTCTCTCAAACTGAAGAGCGACTGGTTCATTCCAAAGTAATTCAAACAAAAGAATTCATTTCCTAACAAATTTAATGTCGGGTAATCGCAACTCTCTCTCAGCTGAAGAGTAACTGGTTTCCTCCAAAGGAATTCAATCAATAAAATTCATTTCCTAACCAATCAAATGTCAGGCATGTCTTCCCTATGTACCGTCTCTCTCTTTCTAAATTTCTATGTTTGTTTGTATGGTGTTTGTACGTTGCATGGAACCTAGTGGTTATTCAGTAACGGGACCAACGGCTTTACGTGACTTCCGAACCACGTCGAGAGTGAACTTCTAACACCAGAAATACAAATCTCTCACTCCTCAATGGAATGGCCGTGAATCGAACTCGCGGCCACCAAGGTGGCAGGCCAAGACCAAACCGATCACGCCACTGAGGCGCTGAAATTTCTATACGTATTGCTTTGAAATATACTTAAACGTTCTTTAATTCAAATTTTGGTATTAGGAGATTAAAGTTTGTGTGCTTGAGTCAGGAGATTTCCAACCGCCTAATACTGTTAACACTATGAATACTTTATTTGTTGAAAGAACAGCTGTCTGTGCGCTGGCCATATAGAAAGGGTCGTTTTCGATAATGTAGCTCTCAGAAGGAGTTTTACTTTTGATGTAGAAAGTAGTCGGCTTTATTAGGGGGACCCTCGTGCATTTTGCCGCCTGGATAATTGTATTAGTATATGTAGTAAAATTCATAAAAATTTTCCCATATCCTGGTAGTTGATTCCCTCAGAATCATAAAATATTGCTTCGAAAGTTTGTGTTCATTTTTAATCCTGTTAATCCTCTAATATGAAAAGGGTATGGGGAACTGATCACGAGATGTTATATTCGAATTTTTACGGCTATTGAGGCCTTATTCGTTTGATACTTGATTTTTGTTCGCTTTATTTTGATAGAACTAATTGTAGATGCATTTCGAAATATCTAGTGAACAGGCAAACATACAGGCACTGAAATAAAATTAAATTTTTGGACACTTCTGAACCCGGATCATTCACAAAATCTCATGTCGTTGGCAGGCTGGATAAAAAAAAAGGACAAAATTCTGGAGCCACATCTGAATCCTTAAAGTGTCGAAAGATATAATGAATGACTTTGTAACCGACCGACTGAAAACGTACAAAAATTTTGAAAATGGAGCCAGATGCCGTGCGAATTAGAATAAAGTTTTATTTGGCATATAGCCCAAGAATTTTAAGCCGAGTGCTTCTCAAACCTGGTAACAGTATTTTGGGTATAAAAATCTCTCTCTCTCTCAAACGGAAGGAATTCAAACAAGCACTGGAGCAACTAAGGCCATTTAGAGCTGAAACGGCAATTGACAGTAAAAGATTTGAAAGGTTTAACAGGAGGAAAACCTCGCAGTTGCCCTAAGAAACAATTGTTATGAGAGGTTGGACAGTAAGATGGAAAAGAATGCGAACCGAGGTACAGTAAAAGGAATGAAAGTAGTTGCAGCTATGGCCGAAGGGATGCTGCAAAGATCCTTAAGTAATGCCTACAGTGCCCCACGTTTGGCGAGAGTGGATTTTAAATTTCCCACAATTCAAGACAACTAATTACTTGAATTCTACCTCTTTTCTTATTCATGATGTTGATATGTTTCAAGCCTACATATGTCTTCCTCAACTTTCACTTGATTCCTCTCCATACAATCGAATAAAATAAGCATAAACTAATTACTAGTATAATGATTATCTTCCTCGATTGTATGGAAAAGAATCAAGTGGTTTATAACAGGTCTTTCTCGATTATAATGTGTTACAGAGGGGAAAAATATAAAGAAGCAAACGTAAACAGGTAGATATTTTTGCTTACATACATGAGAGAGAGAGAGAGAGAGGTGAGAGAGAGAGAGGGACGATTCGAGAGAGAGAGAGAGAGAGCGGAAGGAAAGAGGGGGGGGGATATTGCATACCAACGCGAGAGAAAAATCAACGGCCCTAAATTGTTCCCCGTAAAAGAATACTTTAAAAATTCACTTTTATCTCTCCTTCACTACACTACTACCATTCCCACCCTCAACAAGCCGCCATTGCCCTCCCATAACCGAAAGAAACTAGGAGAAAAGAGAGGAGGAGGAGGAGAAAGGGTAGGAGGTGGGTGGAGAATGGGGGAAAGGATGGGGGAAAGGAGAGGAGGAGGAGGAGGAGGAGGGGGAGGAAGGAGAGGTATGGGGCAGGAAGGAGGCGGAGGAGGTGGTTTGTAGCCTCATTCGGGGGGGGGGGGGGGGGGGGGAAGAAATAGCAAAAGGTTCCTTATTGGGGGGACGTTGGCACTTCTCGAATGCCAATCCTTACCAAAGGAGAATTTATAGATTGCAAGATCAAAGGGTGGCCGCCATTCTTTCAAGGAACTGGAAGGGGTGAATGGTGGGGGAGGGGGTGGGAGACAAGGCATTAAGGGTCCCTCCAAGGAGGTGAGGGGAAGAGGGGGGGAAAAGGATATTTGCTTCGAAGATTGTGGATGGCCTCTGGCTGACTGCTGGAATATTTTCCCCACACTATTTTCTCAAGATATTATTTTATGAGGGGAAATATTTGTTGAATCTTTGGTTCCTTTACTGGGCGACATAAATTCGACTACGAGACTATGGCCTTCAGCATACATGCACACACATACATACATACATACACATACGACGGCGCGCGTAAGCCCTGAGCGGAGGAAGCTAGCTAAACTTCCGCCAAAGCAGAGTACTATAATTCTCAAAGGGAGGCATGCTTCTTCCTTCTTTTAATCTATTCTTAAAATAATGAAGTTAAATCGTAAGCAAATTACATCCTTGAAAAACAATTTTCTGCAAGAAGTAATTCCCCAGGTCTAAGTCCAAGTGCAGTTCCACCTACTATATATAAATCAATAAAAATCATTCTATTCCACCAAAAGCTATCAGATAATGTGACAGAGCCAGGCGGCAAAATAAGATTTAGCAAAAATAATGTGAGGCAGACAATGGAGACAACCAAGACTACTAATGCTCTATGACAGTAAGGATTGCTAAAGGTTAAAATCTAAATTTAACTTACTTTCATGACTGTGTGCATATAATTAATTGCTTTGCCATTTTACACACACAAGGGTAGATATATTACTTGTATATATAGTGTGCGTTATTACAGGCAGACAACAAAACCAGGCATATTGCAAAATGCCTGAAATTTCAGGAAGATAGTGAAATGCACTTAGGGACATTTGATCCCCACAGCGGCTAGCACTAACACTGTGCTAGTACCAACTGGGGTGGGGGGGGGGGGGGGCGGGGGTGGGGGGGGGGGGGGGGGGGGGGGGGTTAGTACGAAACACTGTGAAACTGTAAGCGATTTTAGTACTAACCCCTGGGGGGGGGGGGCTAGTGCTCCTGTGTCACATCCCTTAGGTCCCCAAAGGATACTGTATGATTGGACAATGTTCCGTTCAAGGAGACTTAAAGAGAAATCACCAGTTCCCCTGAGATAGTTAAGACTGCAGTTGGACCTGCTGAAGGTCCAGCTTTGTAGAATGACTGAGAGTCCTCCAGCCTAATTTGCTGTACTATCTATCAGCTTTATTCTTTTAACAAGAACTGCTTTTCACCAAATAATAGTGCTATTGAGTTATCATTACATGAGTGTTTGGCTATTGTTTAGTATTATTTTAAGTTCTCTTTAATTCTTTTAATTTTGCTAACAGAAGCTGTCAGTCCGTCTTTCCTCTGCCTCATACAAGCTGACCTTTTATTTTATGCTTACATTTGAAACAATGAGTAATTGACAATATTATTTAGACACTGTTATGAATGCGATTTGTATCTTTTTTTCATTAAGAGAATGTGATGGGCAGTGACATTCTTAGAATGTAGAGGTCATCAATTTAACTCTCCATGGAAACAGTGGTCCTAAAGTGACAAGACAGCTCAGCTTCGGAAATCCTGACACAACTTCCTTGGGTGGCGCGATGTCGAAAGTCGCTGCCTAAGCAGAACAGACTACGTCCTGTGTCCATGCACGAGCAGGAAGCAGATATGCTTTCTGAATCTGGTCTTGGGGCTGATTCTTGGGCATGAACAATGATCTGTATAATGACGTCATGAACTTGTGACAAAATTAGTGACGACACTTATTTGGGAGTGTCGTGTGTTAATTTGTGTTTGCGTTCGTGCGAGCTAATTCCCTACATAATGAGAGAGCAAGTTAGCCAAAATGGGAGAACGATACACAGTCGGCAAAGGGCCAAGATGGCTCCTTTGATTGTGTTTTAGGTTAAGTGTGTGTAATCTGTGTTGAATGGGTATGCATACTTATTTTTTAGCCAAAAGTGTGGCTTGACTGCATTTTGAATATTTGCTTCAAAGATGTTCTATTTAATTTGATCTTTTGATTTGGATTTTTAATCTTTTGCTTATCGATGTGTTCTCCCGTCTTCTTATAGGCAGATCTGGACAAAGTGTAACTGATCTGGTAACTAATTTAGAAATGGGAACTTAACTGATGTTCCGTGGTTTTACTAGACTGTGCTTTGACTTTTCCTAGTTCTATGACTAAACTAATGTTGGTTATTGTAGAGAAAGGGGTGGACGGGTTTAGTTCAATCCCCAGGGTTATAGGAGTTATTTGGATTTTGAGTTCAACCTTTCATTTAATAATTTTGTTGAGAACCTGATTTATTTAGTTAATGCTTTGCTCTTAATGTATTTTTGTAGTTCACAAGTCTGATTTAATTGCCTTAGGTAATAGAGAGAGAGAGAGAGGTGTTGAAGAGAAAGAGAGAGAGGGGTGTTGAAGAGAGAGAGATGTAGAGAGAGAGAGAAAGAGAGAGAAAACGGATATCAGTCACCTTTAGTGCCTTGCTGCTACACGGTCATTGCTACCAACATATTTTCCTTTTTAAAATGTACCGAGGTTGGAACCTTGCTTAACAGTTGTGGTGGCAGCGGTGTAGGAACCATTTTAAGCCTATTGTGAAATTAATGGCAGCTTAAAAAGGCTGCTTTGAGAGACTGGTTGTGAAAATGACCTAGGATTTCAAATACTAGGTGATAGGTGATAGGAATTAGGGAGACATTCTGGTACTGAGAAGAGAGAGTTTAATTAGGGTCAACATTTTTGCCACCGTGAGACGTCTTCAAGGATGTGTCACTCAGTTGATATCTGTGAGTGCGTGTGTTTACTAAAGTGCTCACTGTTCGAGTATTGGATCGTGATTACACACAAAAGTATGTGTGTATTAGCATGTTTTTACATGCGTGCAAATTGGCAGTATGGTATCAAAGATCCTCAGTGACTTCATCAGTATGGTCTTGGCCTGTCACCTCGGTGGCCTCGAGTTCGATTCTCGGGCATTCCACTGAGTAGTTAGAGATGTGTATTTCTGGTGATAGAAGTTCACTCTCGACGTGGTTCAGAAGTTTCATAAAGCCGTTGGTCCCATTGCCGAATAACCACTGGTTCCATGCAACGTAAAAACGCCATACAAACAAAGCAAAACTAAGGTATCGATCATACTGATAACACTGATTCAGTCTTCAATGTGTTCTCTCCCACTTTAAGGGGGGAGAGAGAGAGAGAGAAAAAAAAAAAACTGCTGAATGACACTCGTTCGAGTAAACCAAGCAAGACCTGATTTTTCTTTCCATTCCTCTTTCTGATTTTACTCATACTTGTGCCTGTAGTCATCAGTTGTGTCAATATTACATCAAAGGGCCAAGGGCTACAAGGGTCTCTTTACATAAACCCCATAGAATGACCAATACCTAATTTATTCCGAAAAGATGGCACAAACATGTTTAGGGTGGCTCAAACATTGGACTAACCTGCTTGATGGAACTGACAGAATTACATAAATGCAATCATCCCTGATTAACCGCAAGGGCAAGCCAGACTGAATGCCAACAACGCTATCTACAAAAACCTCCAATAACCACACACACACATATATATATATATATATATATATATATATATATATATATATATATATATATATATATGCTTAAAAAATCACAGTAGATGCACGTGACTTCATAAATAAGCGAATACCACGGGAAATTGATAGTCAGGAATCCAAGCGCTTTCGTCTTTATTCAGACATCGTCAAGGAGCTACTAAAGTACAATTGGAGGAAGGCCTCAGGTACAAACAAGATCAGGAATACCAGATGGTTAATTATCAAAAGGGTAAAAATTAAAAGGGATAATCCAGGATTATCGGATATGACACGGTCACAAACTTAAACAGATTCTAACCCTAACCGAAATTACAAAGTATCTTTACAGTCCAAAACATGTAAAAACTGAATATATTAATTTTGTGCTTATATTTATCTACAACTTTTTTCATTATGAAAGCATCAAGTTTAAATAAACCAAGACTTAAATTTAGAACATTTCTATTATTTGACTTGATAAAACAAGATTCAATGATATTCCTTTTAACTGTGTCATTACATGGGACTAAGGCTCTTGCTTGACTCCAGTTAATAGGATGGTCTAAATCTCTCATATGTACAAATAATGCATTCGATATTTGCCCAGTTCTCACAGAATATTGATGTTGCTTAAGACGCTGTGAAAGAGATTTTCCGGTCTGTCCGTAATAGATTTTATCACACTTTTTGCAAGGAATTTCATATATGCAGCCTGGAAGATCTTTAGGAGAATTTTTTATTACTAAACTCTTGACATTAATATTACGGAAAACAACATTTATGTTAAAAAGCTTTAAAATTCTAGGAATATCTAAAAACCTTTCATCATAAGGTAATTTTAGAATGTTATGCTGACTATCAATTTCCCGTGGTATTCGCTTATTTATGAAGTCACGTGCATCTACTGTGATTTTTTAAGCATAATGGAAACCACACGCAACTTCTACGCCTTTTCTTTGAATTTTCCGAGCCTTGTTCTATTCGTGACATCCTTCTGTAATGCTCTTATCATCGCTCACAAACTGAAACTCCGACTCAACTTTCTACAGAAGTGCATGAACGAGCAAGTGATGCCCAAGTCGATTTTACCAGTGAGAATTCTTCGCCTAGCAGAGCGACCTTTCGACGAGTTTCAACGCATCATACTTCAGAAACACATCGACATCACAAAAGTGGAAGTAGATGATGCGTTCCGTACACTTAGAAGCAGACGGTATAGCTTTAATCAGACGGTTCCTGTCGATTGGAAGAATCGGATGCTGGATTATTGCTACGGAAAATTGAGAAAGTGCTGCAACCGTCTTGAAAGGAAGCTCCAAGTCAAGCTGAAAAATCTTATTGCTGAAAGCGACTGGACTAAGCATGCCAACGTGGACTTCATGATTAATTTATCTGACAAACCAGTGGATAGTGCTACGACAGCGGCTTTGGGATATGGGTTAAGCTTTGGTGTATTTAATAGTAACCTGGACTGTGTCGACATCTCAAAATCCTTTTGTTATTTAGAAAAATTGAATCAAAACCTATGCCCTGATGATATCAATATTTGTAAAGGTATTGTGTATGGTGCTATGAGTAAACCTTCTCCCCCTAATGTACCCGTGAGATTTCTCCAGGCTTTTAAGAAAATTAAAGAAGACGAAACAGTGAAGGTGACAAAAGCAGATAAATCTAATGCAGTGTAATAATGAAATAAAAGTGATTATATAAGTAAAATAATGACATTGCTAAATGACACTGATACTTATACGAAACTGAGGTCTGACCCTACACAGACAGTTAACTCCCATTTTAATAAACAAATTAAATCCATTTTGAAGGGCTTGGACCATTTAATTAAACAGTTTACACCGCAATGCGCCTCTCTACCTTACATGTATGGTTTAGTCAAGACACATAAAATCAATAACCCTATCAGACCAATCATTAGTTCAGTGGGCTCAGTTTCGTATAATTTATCAAAATGGCTTGTAAAAATTCTTACTCCTTTGGTAGGAAATATTTCTAAACAAATTGAATAGTTTAAATTTGAATTATGATTTTAATATGGTTAGTTTTGATGTTGTCTCTTTATTTACAAAAGTGCCTGTAGATGACTTACTTGAATATTTGGAAGAGGAATTAGAGCGTCATGACATTCCCTTAACTGTAGCAAATCTCATTAGTCTCATAAGGTTATGTATCAAAGATAGTAAATTTTGTTTCAATGGGGAATTTTTTGTACAAATGTTTGGCATGGCCATGGGTAATCCCTTATCTCCTGTCCTTAGCAATATTTACATGGAATTTTTTGAGACAAAACTCTTACCAAGAATTTTGCCCCAAAAAGTTATTTGGTTTAGATACGTGGATGATATCTTCTGTATTTGGCCAGTTCACGAAAACCTCCAGGAATTCCTTAATAATCTCAATAATTTAGTCCCTTCTATAAAATTTACTGTAGAGGAAGAAAGAAATTGTAATTTGAATTTTCTTGATGTAACTGTCCATAGAAATGATAGAAATTTCACCTTTTCAGTCTTTCGAAAATCAACTAATATTGCCTCTTTTGTTCATTACTACTCCAATCACCATCAAAATGTTAAATTCTCTGTTTTTTCTGGGATGTTCCTAAGGGCTTTACGTGTCTGTAGCCCGCAGTTTATTGACGCTGAAATTAAAACTATTTATGATATTGCATTGAAACTTAAATACCCAAGGACTTTTGTAGATGTGGCATGGAAAAGAGCTAGAAAAACATTTTATTCAACTAATGACAAACTTGAATTTAGTAAGCATAACATTCTAAAATTACCTTATGATGAAAGGTTTTTAGATATTCCTAGAATTTTAAAGCTTTTTAACATAAATGTTGTTTTCAGTAATATTAATGTCAAGAGTTTAGTAATCAAAAATTCCCCTAAAGATCTTCCAGGCTGCATATATGAAATTCCTTGCAAAAAGTGTGATAAAATCTATTACGGACAGACCGGAAAATCTCTTTCACAGCGTCTTAAGCAACATCAATATTCTGTGAGAACTGGGCAAATATCGAATGCATTATTTGTACATATGAGAGATTTAGACCATCCTATTAACTGGAGTCAAGCAAGAGCCTTAGTCCCATGTAATGACACAGTTAAAGGAATATCATTGAATCTTGTTTTATCAAGTCAAATAATAGAAATGTTCTAAATTTAAGTCTTGGTTTATTAAACAAATTGATGCTTTCATAATGAAAAAAGTTGTAGATAAATATAAGCAACAAAATTAATATATTCAGTTTTTACATGTTTTGGACTGTAAAGATACTTTGTAATTTCGTTTAGGGTTAGAATCTGTTTAAGTTTGTGACCGTGTCATATCCGATAATCCTGGATTATCCCTTTTAATTTTTTAACCCTTTTGATAATTAACCATCTGGTATCCTGATCTTGTTTGTACCTGAGGCCTTCCTCCAATTGTACTTTAGTAGCTCCTTGACGATGTCTGAATAAAGACGAAAGCGCTTGGATTCCTGACTATCAATTTCCCGTGGTATTCGCTTATCTATATATATATATATATATTACATACATACACACACGGCGTAAGGTTTACAACGTTGTGGGACAGATACATTCAACAACTGGTGTACATTCTTGCCATTACTTAATATGTACGAAATTCAGTTATCTGAAAAATTAACTGATTTGAGTTTTTTTTACATGGTAGCCTTACCCACGTTGATAATTATCAATGCATTTTGTTAACAGTAAACCTTACATTATTAAGCTTAATATCTGTGGTCTACCTGTGTACCTGAACAGTAATCTTCATAAAATAGCCTTTAAGGATGTATTCCTAATAATAGTGTTGGGAAGCTAGTATATCGAAAATAAACTACAGATAAATCTTTATTTTTGCAACGCAACTTTATCTGCCACATCATAACATTGCCCCACCCTCGCTTCTACTATTCGTTTGAAGTGTAGTCACTTGCTAAAAGGAACATTTTTATAACCAGAAACCTATTTCATGTTTCACGATTACTTTAACATGTATTTCAGAGCTAATTCATACATGAAATTAAAAAAAAAAAAACGCTGCCTCCAAGCAACTAAAATCTGATATACTGCAAAAACACTCTTGAGAAATTGCAGAAACGCTAATTATCATGTTCTCTGATCCCCAAACTCAATTTAGTAAATAGGCTAAACCAATGTCTAGAGACGAAAAAATTAAACGACAGTTTCTGAAGGATGAAAATTGTTGCGTTCTATTTAATATGACGTTTTTAACACTATGCTGAAAGAAAACAAAACGCCGAAATTACAGCACTTGTGAAGCACATAAATATCACTCTCTGAATTAGTCTACGAAGCTGATGCAATCCCTGTACTGTTGTTTAAAGCAGAAATACTTCTTCCAAGGAAAAATAATGTTACGGACAAGACATTCTTTTAGAGTCACCCAATAATTACATTTTCTATATGTCTTGGTCGTGGATAGAAAACCTGTTATTCATGGTGTACTTTATTATTTCGACGACAATTTATGTTCGATACGACCGTTTCACCTTTGACGAAAAGTACACGTTAGTAATTGGGAGGCTACCGTTATGAAATGTATTACACGGCAATAGTATTTATCCCCAGATGGTATGAATACCCAGCATTTAACAGTTTACGTGTGGTTGGCAATCCATTTTAGCTGGATGTAGCCGTTACTTCCAGCCTTCTATATCAGAAGTTCCATTATCACCAACACATTTTAAAGTTGAGATTGACCCTCAACCTGCTGATTTATTGCCTGCCCGGAGGCAGCCTCAAGGTGGGAATATTTGCTTCTATTAAAGTGTTAATAATATGTGCACAAGAAATACAATATCACCACTCCAATTCAAACGTGTGATTTTCAACCACCCGTGCTTCCCTAACAATAACCAAAAACATTTGTCTTCATGGCAATGTATCTGATCACTGTTGAAACAAAACACCCCCTGGGAGTGTTAAAAATGTATATCATTGTTCAACAATAGATTATACATACATACATACGTACGTGCCAAATTCTTGGGAAAGAGCAGTACCGGACACTCCAGCAACACACAAGTGTTTATACTTCCTTAACCAGATCTTTGAAAGTTTCATCATAGAGTTCCAGAACAAAGATGATTCTAAAATAGTACAATTACACTAGATTACAACTGCTAATATGTCAAAACTCTAAAAAAAAAAAAAATTACTGCACCTTGTAATATACCGACATATAACAACCAAAGTACTTGAAGCACATGCCTAGAAATCCTTAGTGGATATGGTTAAGAGCATTTTAAATTATGACAAAAGACTAATTTTTTTAATAATATACTGTACATGTAGATTAATATTATATTTAATAAGGATCACAGTAACATTAACAAAATAATTTTATAAGACTCAAAATCCTTTACAACTTTTTAAAAGTAACTCTGAAGTACGGTATAGTATAACTCAACATGTTTGGAAATTCCTAGGTATGCATGTGTACTTTTAGCATCAGTACTGAGTATATGGTTTTGAGTACGTGGTATTGGCCAAAGGAACTTTGGGCTTTTAAGTTTTCTACCATCATGGCATATTTACAATAATGATTGATTGATTGATTGTGTCCATTAAATCTGGCGTCACAACATCTGGGTAATTGACACCGAAATAAATTAAATAGAAAAAATTAAATTTTTAATAAATTTCTTATAAAAATATCTATAAATATATGTATATAAATTTTTTTCATATATATAAGTTCTTACATAGACAATCTATGTATAATTTAAATTTGGTTGAGGAGGCCTGCCTCCCCCATAATTGATTGATTGTGTATTATATCTGGCGTCACAACATCTGGGTAATTGAAATTCATTACTAAAGCCAAATTTTTCATGGAAAAGCTTGGCCTCCTGTAGGAAGCTCATAATTTTACCCACATTTGCACCATCATCTGAACTATCCTTGCCACATAAATTGTATTTCCTCCTTAGATGGTCATAGTAACTTTATGAGCCAGAAAGTGCTTAACAGAGAGGAAAATAACAGAGAGCATATTCTGAGGTACTGGCACCCTCCACAATAAAATTACAGATTAACCGATTATGCCTAACCCTAAAGCAGGTCAATTTAACTTCAAGCCTTCTATATTGTCCACGGTGGTGTGTGAACCTTCACAGTCCTACCAGAGGCAAGGGTGATCCTTGGGCTAATGACTAGTGTCCTCTTCCTCGAGTGAATGAAAATGTTACTGGCTGCATAGGAATACATATAAAATTTAGGCCAAAAGCCAAGTGCTGGAACTTGAGGTCCTTCAGCACTGAAAGGAAATTTGAGGGTAAAGGAGGTTTTCAAGGTGTAACAGGAAGAAAACCTCTTAGTTGAACTATGAAACAAGTGTTAGGAGAGGGTGGAAAAAGATTGAAGAGAGAGAATATGAATGGAGGTACAGTAAAATGAATGAAAGGGGTTACAGCTATGGACCAAAGGGACGCTGCAAAGTACCTTTAGTAATACCTACAGGGCACTGCATGAGGTGCAATGATGGCACTAACCCCCTACAGTGGTAACAAATGATTTCTTGTTCTTCTTCCACTTCGAACAGTACTTCTGCCATTGAGTTATGACCACCTAGCCCCCTCACATTCCAAGGTAAGCTCTTTGGAACAATCTTAGGTTCAAAAACATGAAGGGAGGACAAGAACCTAACACATACACATGTTCAGAACACCTTCTCATAGATTCGCTCTTCTCAAGTCCCACATATCCTCCATAACATAGAAATACACAAAATAAAAACTTACCAATGCTGGTGAAAGCCTCAGCAACTATAGTCCATTCACATAAGGTAGATTCTTGTGCCTACGAGACGTTTGTTTGGCGGCCTCTGATTGGCTGGTACCGGGAGGCAGACTGCTCGCTCAGTGGGTCATATTTTCGTTTGTAGCTTAGAAAACTAGCATTATGTTTAATTTCTTCATTTATCTCACGTTTTACAAAAGATAGGAAAGTTTTGGTCATACCAAAGGATTCGGTATTAAATGTACAATTAATTAATCTTTTCCTGAAATCAATAAGTTGAAATACAAAGGAATTACAACGAGTAGAAGTGAAGAGAGAAACATTTAATTCTTTATACCTGTTTTTATTTATCGTCGGATTTTGCATAATTCATGAGATCAAGATAAAATAAAATCTTGTGTTTGTAAACAACAAAATCACCATGAATACGCTGGTGCTTTCAGATTTTAGATGCGTGTAATATGTAAAGAGAAAAAGAAGAATATGTCTTATTATGTTGCATCCGTACTTGACTCGGTTTGACAGTAGTGCCGAGAGACGCAAGATATCTTAGCTAGAGCCGTTGGCGCGTTGGCAGTTGCCAATTGGCGATATGAGAAGTTTGCAGTTTCGAGAATATGTATTTACCGAATTATTATGTCATTACATTTTCTGTAAATAAATGCATAGATTTCCCATTATGACTTTCGAACATTTTTACTCAAATATATATGTCCGTATTTCTGGACATATCTGATGAAAAAAAGCAAATAATCAGATGGACGAATCTGGGTGTTGGCTTCAATTTAGTCTAGGTGAGAAATGTGCATGCTGTATGAGGCTCATTGATAAATAACAGAACTTGTTTCTCTGGCCAATAACATCAAAAGCTTATGGTTTTCATGTGTTCCCTCAATAAACAAAAGTACACCTGTTTATTTCTTACCATAAAATTTGTTGACGATGTAACGAATATAATATTCTGTTTTTTTTTCAGAATTACTTGAATTACTCTTACACCAGAATTTGTAAGGTATTAATTTCTTTTTTTCATATCGATAACTTAATGACATACCAATGTAAGCCTACTGTGTATGACTTTCTTTTGTGTTTACGACATATCTGCATGAATTTCCATTCTTTTTGTTTAAAAAGATGGAGATATAACAGTCTTCTGATTAGTCTCATTATCCTATATGTACTATATACTTATATATATATATATATATATATATATATATATATATTATATATATGATTATGTATATGTATATTTATATGTATATATATATAGATATATATATTTATATAATATATGTATATGTATATGTATATGTATATATATATATATATATATATATAATATATATATATGTGTGTGTGTGTGTGTGTATGTGTATATGTATATATATATATATATATCATATATATATTATCTATATATATATATATAGATATATATATATATAATATATATATATATATATATACACACACAATGACAAAGGGGTGTGGGAACGGTTACGGGAGCTATTCTAACTCAGGTATGAATTAAATGATTCAAGAATAATGAACTACCTCAGGACAAAATTAATCAAATTTTTCCTAAACATTGTTGTATACATGTTGTCAAGTGTAACATGTATATAAAGGAGATAAACATTCTGGTGTAAGAGTAACTCAAGCAATTCTGAAAAAGACAGAATATTATATTCGTTACATCGTCAACAAATTTTATGGTAAGAAATAAACAGGTGTACTTTTGTTTATTGAGGGAACACATGAAAACCATAAGCTTTTGATGTTATTGGCCAGAGAAACAAGTTCTGTAATTTATCAATGAGCCTCATAAAGCATCCACATTTCTCACCTAGACTAAATTGAAGCCAACACTCAGATGCATCCATCTGATTATTTACTTTTTTTTATCAGATATGTCCAGAAATACGGACATATATATTTGAGTAAAAATGTTCGACATAATGGGAAATCTATGCATTTATTTACAGAAAATGTAATGACATAATAATTCGGTAGATACATATTCTCGAAACTGCAAACTTCTCATATCGCCAATTGGCAACTGCCAACGCGCCAACGGCTCTAGCTAAGATATCTTGAGTCTCTCGGCACTACTGTCAAACCGAGTCAAGTACGGATGCAACATAATAAGACATTCTCTTCATTTTCTCTTTACATATTACACGCATCTAAAATCTGAAAGCACCAGCGTATTCATGGTGATTTTGTTGTTGAAAACCACAAGATTTTATTTTATCTTGATCTCATGAATTATGCAAAATCTGACGATAAATAAAAACAGGTATTAAGAATGAAATGTTCTTCTCTTCACTTTTACTCATAATTCCTTTGTACTTTAACTTATTGATTTCAGGAAAAGATTAATTAATTGTACATTTAATACCGAATCCTTTGGTATGACCAAAACTTTCCTATCTTTTGTAAAACGTGAGATAAATGAAGAAATGTAAACATAATGCTAGTTTTCTAAGCTACAAACGAAAATATGACCCACTGTCCACTGAGCGAGCAGTCTGCCTCCCGGTACCAGCCAATCAGAGGCCGCCAAACAAACGTCTCGTAGGCACACGAATCTACCTTATGTGAATGGACTATAAGTAGTTCAGTAATGCTCAGCAGCACCAGAATGGCAGCTAAGGGAAAAGAAAGGCGGAATCTGTCAGGTGAGAGTGTGGGATTTCCCTTGCACCATCTTTACATACCTGAACAACCACACCAGTTTACATAATGAAGATAACCCTACATAGATACAAACAATCTCAACTTTTTCTAGTAATAAATGGACTTGAATAGACTACTTATTTTTATTTCAACTGAGAAATTTCAAGGAGAATTGCAGTGTTTCTATTTTGTGGCACTTTTATTATAAACTCTGGTGACCTAATCATTTTATAGTTATGGAATGGAATATAGAATTTTGGCCCAAGGCCAAGTGCTGGGACCTATGAGGTAATTCAGCGCAAAAATGGAAATTGATTGCCGAAAGGTTTAAAAGGTGTAACGAGGAGGAAAACCTTGCTGTTGCATGAAGAAAAAATTTTGTTAGGAAAGAGTGGAAAGTAAGATGGAAGAACAAGAATATGAACAATAGTACAGTATATAATAGGAATTAAAAGAATTGCAGCTAAGGGCCAAAGGGATGCTGCAAAGACCCTTAAGTAATGCCTACAGTGCACTATATGAGATGCTTGATATAGTTTAAAACATATATGATCACTTGTAACAGGTGGACAATTAGCGAAAACATATAACATGATCATTTGTAATAGATGGAGAATTAGCGAAAACATATAACATGATCATTTGTAATAGATGGACAATTAGCGCAATGATAATTTACATTTCCCATACTCCATATTACTAGAACCCAGCCTAGACCAGCTTGTCACCTTCAGGTGGTTAAACTACAGTATCTACAATTAAGTTTTTTGTTTGTATGGTGTTTTTACGTTGCATGGGACCAGTGGTTATTCAGCAACGGGACCAATGGCTTTACGTGACTTCCGAACCACGTCGAGAGTGAACATCTATCACCAGAAATACACTTCTCTCATTCCTCAATGGAATGCCCGAGAATCGAACCCGCGACCACCGAGGTGGAACGCAAACACCATACTAACCACACCGAGCTTCAATACAATTTTCATCCTTTTTATACACAGATTTTGGCACCAAAAGGTGGTATACAGTAACAATATCTACTCTGGTACATGAACTTCAACAAATCATAAATTAAATTGTTTTTTACGGGAGGGCCAGATCTAAAGTTGTTTTTACATGTGAGCACATAGCTACAAAACAACACAGGGAATCTACATTCCTAAGAGGTGTTATAGGGGTAAGGAATGGGGCTGGGGTTGGGTGGGGGTTATACCTGAAGCATAATCTGTGTACTAGCATAGCAACAAGGACAATGATGCATGGAAAGAGGGAACTACACGACATGCTTTACCCCTTACTATTATTACATGAACAAGAGTAATAACGGTACCAGCACATTCTTGAATGAAGTAAGAGAATGCATTCAAACAGAAGTCAAGAACTAAAGGAGAAATATATTATACAAGAACTGAATACCTGTGTAAGAGACAATGAATTATAGATATCCACATGAAAGTTACACAAGAATGGACAAAATCTAAGGTAGTTCTGGATATGCATCTGGAAAAATATGGTCTTTTGAAAGTTAATATATCCAAGTCTAAAAATCAGCAAGACAAAAAGAAATAGAAATAATTGTAAAACCCAAGCAAAGTTAAAGCATACAATAAAGGCATGAAGGAAATGGACTGAGCATAATCATGAAACAGGAGACGAGAGGTAAAAATATCAAATGAAAGGCTGGAAATGTGGAAATTTTATGTAGGTACAGTACCAATTTAGGTGACAGGATAAATACTGTATTAATATTGACTAGCAAACTTAAATACGGGAGCAGAAGTGAAAAATTTATATGTACTATTTGTTCAGCAATATTAAAATAAGGGCGATTACACGAATAGTCTCTCTCTCTCTTAATGTAATTCAAGGGACGATCACTGAACGCAGAGAAATTCTTATTCATTGTTGTTTCCCCTCTTTTAATGATATTCTCTCTCTCTCTTAAAGAAAGTGAAGGGACGATCAATGAACGTAAAGAAGTTCGTATTCATTATTGTTTACCCTCTTTTAATGATTCTCTCTCTCTCTCTCTCTCAATGTAAGTCAAGTAACGAAGACGGTGATGGGATTATCGGATTACTTAGCTCTCAAATCACAAATTATCTCCTATCTCTCTCTCTCCCTCATTTTTCGATAGCAAGATAAAATTCTAAAATTGTAATCCATTAATGTCGTTAAATGGCGTTCTTTCTCTCTCTCTTGTCGGTGACTTTCATTTAACGGAACAGGGATCTTGATTGGTTTGTTTCTTTGTCAATTACTTTGCACGGTGATACGAATAATAAAGTATCTTTCTTTTCATTATGTTACTGCAAAGACGCAACTTGTATGTCAGTGCGTTATGGCTATTGATAATAATTTTCATCTTCTATTGTGTCCGAGCTGAAATATTCGCAACTTTCTCCGGGGAAGTTGTACAAAAATTATGTATGAAAAATTGTAAAAACTAAGTCTACGGGAATAACCAGCCTCGTTTCACGGCCAGAAACAGCTCCGTTTCAGGAAATCCCTTCTCACCCCCACCCCCTACAAAGGAGGGGGGCAGGTTGGATGAAACCCCATTACAAACCATCTTAGGGGTCCCCACCATAACCCTGCCAAGTTTCATGCCTATCTGACCAGCCGCTTGGCCGTTTTTGAATGACAGACAGACAGACAGACAGACAGACAGATTACACCCATTATAGTATGATGATGATGTGAATGCTATCACTTTTACTTTCATTTACAGCACATCAGCAATCCATCTGTCAAGATTAATAGTACTATATTGATTCTTATGTAAAATTATGCTTTAAGTATTGAAGACTTTAAACATGCACATTGATAAAAACCAGTTATGTATATTGAAATGGCTGGATATAAAAAAAATACTGGAGAATGTTTATCAACAATAATACCATAACTTTTTGCACAGTCAAACAGTACTCTTCCATAACCCATAACCTTACATATGCCTTTTCACCACATCATATAGGCCTTTCCACTAGTAAGCATCTGACAACTTACAAACCAACCATTTCTCTAACATACTGCTTTTCTACCATTTTTAGTGAATTTGTATCTTTGCAGCCTAACCTACTGCTCTTCTACCCTTTTAAGTGAATATCTTTGAAATCTATCTATTTCCTGACATCTTTACAGTGTATGAAAGTCTGTATATTCAGTTCATTGTTTTCACACCTTTTCATATTCAATTTGTTTCAACATATCCATGCCACTGATATGACTTTGTAATTAAATAAAAAGGTTTTATATATATGTATATAACTACATAGCTATAATTTTCTACTTTTCCGGCAGTTTAAAAATCAAAACTTGGCAGTATTGTGCTTTTCTTTTGGTGTAGGTAATTAGTCCCCAACCACATCCGGGTAAGAGCTGGTACAACTGTGCTGGAGAGCCAATTCGTTTGTGCTTCATGTCCACGAGAGGAGAGCTCGGTGGGCTTTGATCAAGCAGTTACTATGGTAAGTATACAATATAAAACCTGATTTTATTATAAAAATGTCATTTTTATATAACTAACTTACCAAGTAACTACATAGCTGAATCCCACATTGACAGGAGGTGGGATACAAGGACATGTTCTATTAAAAAAGTTCAGGAAGGAAATAAATTTGAAACAGAAAGGCAGCTAGCATTGGTGAAATGCGTTGTAACCTTACCTTACCTGGAAAGAGAGCTGCGACAGGAAGATACTGCCTCCTCTTGGTGATCTACTTAACCTGCCGAGATGCAGTAGTAAAGCCAAGGGTCACCTCTACTCCAAAGGTTGACGAAGTACAACCAAAATACAAATGTCCTTGCCCTGGGAGCAGTACACAAAACTCAACATGAAAAAATTAAAACCACACCAAAACCAACACCCAACCATAAAAGTCAACGACAGGTGGGCACTCCTGGTATGTAGTACCACAAGGCTTCCCAAAACTCAACATCCTAAAACAAGGGGAGGAGACAGGGAACTGGAAGTTACTCGTTATCTTTCGTCACCCAATACAATGCTAGCCACAGCCAAAGGGCCCAACATATTGCAGTTACTCTATACTAGCAAACTTAAAATACGGGTGCAGAAGTGAAAAATTTATATGTACTATTTGTTCAGCAATATTAAAATAAGGGCGATTACACGAATAGTCTCTCTCTCTCTCTCTCTCTCTCTCTTCTCTCTCTCTCTCTCTCTCTCGTAATGTAATTCAAGGGACGATCACTGAATGCAGAGAAATTCTTATTCATTGTTGTTTCCCCTCTTTTAATGATATTCTTTCTCTCTCTCTCTCTCTCTCTCTCTCTCTCTCTCTCTCTCTCTCTCTCTCTCTTAAAGTAAGTGAAGGGGCAATCAATGAACGTAAAGAAGTTCGTATTCATTATTGTTTACCCTCTTTTAATGATTCTCTCTCTCTCTATGTAAGTCAAGTAACGAAGACGGTGATGGGATTATCGGATTACTTAGCTCTCAAATCACAAATTATCTCCTCTCTTTTTCTCTCTCTCATTTTTCGATAGCAAGATAAAATTCTAAAATTGTAGTGCATTAATGTCGTTAAATCTATCTTTCTCTCTCTCTCTCTTTCTCTCTCTCTCTCTCTCTCGTCGGTGACTTTCATTTAACGGAACAGGGATCTTGATTGGTTCGTTTCTTTGTCAATTACTTTGCACGGTGATATGAATAATAAAGTATCTTTCTTTTCATTATGTTACTGCAAAGACACAACTTGTATGTCGGTGCGTTAGGGCTACTGATAAATGCTCTTATGATCCTGTGTCTTCAAAAAAAAAAAAAAAAAAAATAGAAAGTAGGAACTTGTCAGTTTCCTTTTTATTACGTCCATTGGCAGGATCGAAATTCCGAAGCAACATTACCGGGCAGTACTTTTTCAACATTATTTTGTGCACTGGCAGTATCGATGGATTTAAGTTATTCAAAAAAATCTTGCAGATATTGATGATAATTTTCATCTTCTATTGTGTCCGAGCTGAAATATTTGCGACTTTCTCCGGGGAAGTTGTACAAAAATTATGTATGAAAAATCGTAAAGTAACTAAGTCTACGGGAATAACCAGCCTCATTCCACGGCCAGAAACAGCTCCATTTCAGGGAATCCCTTCTCACCCCCACCCTCTACAAAGGAGGGGGGTAGGTTGGATGAAACCCCATTACAAACCATCTTAGGGGTCCCCACCATAACCCTGCCAAGTTTCATGCCCATCTGACCAGCCGTTTGGCCGTGATTGAATGACAGACAGACAGACAGACATTACGCCCATTATAGTATGATGTACTGTCTCTATCCAAGTAAAGTTTACACGCTCTTAACTGGGCAAAGAACTCTCTTGGTTCATTGGTCCTAGGATATCAACTAAACTCTTGATAGTAAAAGAACAAGGCCGAGGGTTGGAAGTTTTGTTCTTGGCCAACAAACCAAGTGTGAAAAAGCAATTGTGTTACTGAGGGAATGTAATTTGTTGATCCTCTTCGCTGTAGCTAGAGCAAGTAATGGAAGTAAAACAATTAAAGGGGCTTAAATGGAGGGCTAGAGAGCCATTTGAGAACAACATCCAAATTCCAAGCAACAGATGTGGCTTTCTCTAGCCTGAAAGTGTCTAGGGACTTTATCAAATCACTTATTGCTTGATTAGTCTTGATTAGAAGACTAAGTCTAAATCTCTATGTCTAAACCGAGTTTAGTACAGACCTATATCCTCTTATGGTGGAGGTACCTCATCTTCGAGAAGACCTCAGGTACAATAAAAAATCAGCAATTTGTACTACAGAGGTCTAAGAAGATGATATGCCATGCCATTGACACCAGGTACAAAAGACTGCCAACTTCGCCTGGTAGACATTAGTAGAAGATAAGACATCTGCACTCATCAATCGCTCCTGCAGCTCTTCATGAAAAGCCATCCGCTCTGACAAATTTCCCGACAGTCCAAAGCCTGTCACAGCAAGAGTGGATAAGCCTTGATGAAATCGAAGTGTGGCTGCTTTAGATGGCCCCTTTCCTGAGGTTTGGGAAAGTCTGGCAGAAGGCCAAGAAGTTCTGGGAACCATTCTTTCTGTGGCCAAAAGGGGGCTACCAGAGTTGTGGATGTGTTGTGGCAAGACACGAACTTGGACAGACTTCTCTCACCATACTGAATGAGAAAAAGGCATAGAGATCAAAGTCCACCCAGTCCTGGAGCATTACGTTTGTTGCCCATGCCTGAAGGTCCAGTATCGGAGAGCAGTAGACTGGGAAGCGATGGTTCCTTAATATTGCAAACAAATCTACCAAGAGCTTTCCCCACAGTTTCCACAGGTCAGTGCGCACCTGCGGAATCAAGGTCCATTCTGTTGGTAAAACCTGCTTGCAGTGACTCAACTTATCTGCTAGAATGTTGACTTGTCATGGATGAAGCACATCAAGAGCCTGGTCCGGTAGGTTTTTGCCAAAAGAAGGTCCTTAGCTTTTAAGTACAGAGTAAAGGAGTGAGTTCCTCCCTGATTCTTGATATATACCAATGCGGTCGCATTGACTATGACTTATCTTGTCTGAAGTCTATTGCAAAAGTTGAAGGGCCCAACAAATCTGCTTCAGATCTTTTATATTGTTGTGAGTCTCTTTTCCTCTGGAAACCACATCCCCAAAACTGCCACATTGTTTAGAAGAGCCCCCAACCTTGATCTGGTGTGTCTGAGTGTAACATCAGGTCGGGGCTCAAAGATTGCAGTGACTTGTCTACCAGAAACCTCTTTTCTGCAAATCACCACCAAAGGTCTTCTTTGATCTAGGGAGTGATAAGAGCTCGGGAGTTTTCCTTTGCCAAGACTCTTGTATGAAGTCTTCATAAAGGCACGAAATTCTTGGACTAGTGTGCGCCCAGCACTCATCCACACTTTGACTGAGCAAAACGAGTAAGAGACTATGTTCCTTACATTTAGAAGACAGGCTTGGACCTCTTGTGGGATGGAAAAGCCTGAAAAGTCAGGGTATCGATCCTCTTTCCTAAATAGAGATTCAACTGTGTCAGACATAACTGTGACTTTCGATAAACTGATTAAAAGACCCAATTCTTGAGCCAGGAGAAGTCTTTTGCAGGTTCTCTGTGCATTTTTTCTTGATGCCGAGTGTAGCAGCCAGTCGTCTAGATAAAGACAGACATTGATTCTCGTTAGATGGAGCCACTTTGCTAACGCAGCAATAACTAGTAGGGTGAAGATGCGTGGAGCTGTACAAAAGGCCGAAGCATAGGGCGAAAAACTGAAGGACTCTGGCCTGGAATACAAACCTGAGATACTTCCTGGATTCCAGGTGTATTGGAATGTGAAAGAATGAGTCCTGCATATCAATCATCGCCATCCAGTCTCCCTGATAGATGGTTGATTCGACTGATCAGTTTGTTTCCATTTTGGTGGTTTGCACAAAAAAGTTCAAAGCGTTGACGTCCACAACAAGTTTCCATCCTCCCAACAGCTTGGGGACAACAAAGTCTGTTGTATAGCCTTGTGTGTTTACATCTTCAACCACCACTACAACTCTTTTCCTGAGCAGCGACGAAACTTGTTCCTTTAGGGCAGAAACCCCCGAGCCTGTTGAATATGCTGTTAAGCTAATGGGAGATAATGACAAGGGAGGTTTTTCCTTGAATGGGATGGTGTAGCCCTCCTTGAGGACTTACTACCCAGGGTTCTACATTCCTTGCTTCACATCTGTCCCAAAAATGGAGAAGCCTGGCCCCTACTGGGACACTGAGGATGGGTACCTCACTTGCAATAGGCCAGTTTGGAAGACTACTACTTAATAATATACAGTAGTACCTCGAGATATGAAAGGCTCAACTTACGAAAAACTCGAGATACGAAAGCTAACAAGAAAAATTTTACGGCTCTACATACGAAAAATTTTCAAGATACGAAAGGTTGTTGCTGGAAAGTCCGAGATTCGCCCGGACCACCGATAACAATTTTGAAACTCGCGCCCCGCCAACTGAGTAGACTCGCCACCATCCTCCTCCTCTCCCATTGGTTCCTGATGCTAGTCACCGCCATGAGATCCTTCTCTCCTATTGGTCAGCATCCTTCCCATCATGCATCTTACTACATAGCAGCTTGCCTCGGCCACTCGGTACCAGCATCGTTATCGTACGCACGCGGTATTCGTTCATTCTAATGATTTCGTTTATTAACGTAAATTCGTTAGTGATTTCGTTGCAGTATAGTACGTACTTTATCGTGTTGTGTGAGAACTTTACTCTACTTATACGTAAATTACGTACAGTATATATGTAGTCATGGGTCCCAAGTTGAAATTCACGGAAAGAAGAGAATGCTCTCTTTGGAGACAAAGATGGAGATTATCAAGAAGTATGAAGCTGGTATGCGATTGAGTGTGATCGCCAAGGAATACGGCCGAAATCCATCGACAATAGGCACCATCCTTAAGCAGAAGGATGTCATCAAAGCAGCTACACCTTCCAAGGGCATCACTACTTTGTCCAGCAAGAGGACCCACGTGCACAACGAGATGGAACGGCTGCTTCTTGTCTGGATAAAAGACAAAGAAATCGCTGGTGGTACGATAACGGAGACGGCAATCTGCCACAAGGCCAGCACTATTTTCGGCGATTTGATTGCCCAGGCCGAAGACGACGGAGGAGAAGGGACATCAACGCCAACCCCAGACTTCAAGGCTTCGCATGGGTGGTTAGAGAAATTCCGTAAATGGACTGGTATCCATTCGGTGGTGCAGCAAGGGGAGGCTGCCAGCTCGGACACGAAAGCGGCCAAAGCCTTTAAAAAGACATTCCACGAGATGGTGACCAAGGAAGGCTACAGTTCTCAGCAAGTCTTCAACTGTGATGAGACTGGCCTTTTTTGGAAAAAAATGATATTGTTATAATACAATAAAGTTTCATACATACTTACCTGGCAGATATATACTTAGCTAAGACTCCGTCGTCCCCGACAGAAATTCAAATTTCGCGCCACTCGCTACCGGTAGGTCAGGTGATCTACCTGCCTGCCCTGGGCGGCAGGACTAGGAACCATTCCCGTTTTCTATCATATTTTCTCTCTTCCACCTGTCTCCTGCGGGGAGGCTGGGTGGGCCATTAATCGTATATATCTGCCAGGTAAGTATGTATGAAACTTTATTGTATTATAACAATATCATTTTCATACAATGAACTTACCTGTCAGATATATACTTAGCTGATTGGCACCCTTTGGTGGAGGGTAAGAGACAGCTAATATGGAATAGACAGGTAAACAACATATGTTGTAGGTATAAAAGAAAAACCTTGGTTCCTACCTGATAGGTGGTAGACTTCGTGGCTGTAGCCCGGTAGTCTGCATCACCTCAAGACTTTAGCGAGATATGTGATCTATGGCTAGAGTTCTTGTGGGTCTGTCGATGGGTATATGAACCGCTTACTCGGCAGAGCCTGAAAGGACTTTGTCAATGGGTACTGGACCACTTCTATGACAACACACCTTATGAAGGAGCACAACCAATCCCGACCACCTGATCCTAACCACCATGTTAGTATATAGAATTGTTCTGAGTTATCCCCGAACTCATTACAAACAACCCATAACTCGAAACTAAAACGCATACATACAAAATTCTCAAAAAAAATTTTAATACTCCTCTAAAAGATATCACAAGAGTTCCTTACTGAACAACAGTGACTGGCCGCCAGTGCAGCACCGAGCCCTCTTTGTCAGCAGAAATCTAGAACATATCCAGTAGAAGGTATGTACAAAGTTAAGGATTGGTGTTTGCTCCCGTACCCAGTATCGTATCCGCCGATACAAAAGGCCCCAGAGAAAAACATTTCTCGTAGGTCACGCGAACGTCTTTAAGATAGTGAGATGCAAATACCGAATTGCACCTCCAATATGTCATATCAATGATTTTCTTTAGCGACATATTCTTCTGAAAAGAGAGAGACGTCGCCACTGCTCTAACTTCATGAGCTTTTACTCTTAAAAGCGGAAAAGAGTCGTCAGGACAGAACTTGTGAGCATCTGTAATGACGCTCCTTATGAAGAAAGCTAATGTGTTCTTAGACATGATTCTTGTGGGGTCCTTAATCGAACACCAAAGACTTTGTCTAGAGCCTCCCATTTGTTTCTTCCTTTGTAAGTAGAACTTCAAGGCTCTTACAGGGCAAAGAGACCTTTCTGTTTCTCTACCTACTAGACTCGATAAGCCTTTAATCTCGAATCTCTTGGGCCAGGGATTCGATGGGTTTTCATTTTTCGCTAGAAAAAGAGTTCTAAACGAGCAGAAGGCCGAGTCTCTGTTAAAGCCGACTTCATCTTCCAGGGCATGAAGTTCCCCAACTCTTTTGGCTGTCGCCAAAGATAGGAGAAACAAGCATTTCCTCGTTACATCCCTGAACGAAGCCAAATGAGGAGGCTCAAATCTGTCAGACGAAAGGAACTTGAGAACTACATCCAGGTTCCAGCTGGGAGGAGTTAGTTCCTTAGATTTTGTCGTTTCAAACGATCTAATCAAGTCGTGCAGATCTTTATTATCAGCAATCTCTAGGCCTCTGTTTCTGAAGACTGCCGAAAGCATGCTCCTGTATCCTTTGATAGTCGATACAGATAAGTGAGAGACCTCTCTCAAGAACAAAAGGAAATCAGCGATTTCGGTTATAGAGGTACTGGAGGAGGACAACTTCTTAGACTTACACCACCTTCTAAATACCTCCCACTTCGACTGATAGACTCGTCTAGTGGAAGCTCTGCGGGCTCTAGCGATAGCGCTTGCAGCTTCGCGAGAAAAACCCCTCGCTCTGACAAGTCTTTCGATAGTCGAAAGGCAGTCAGAGCGAGAGCGGGGAGGTTTTGATGAAACCTCTCGGAAGTGTGGCTGTCTGAGAAGATCCATCCTTCTTGGAAGGAATCTTGGGAAGTCTACTGTCCACTCCAGCACCTCTGCAAACCAATCTTGTGCTGGCCAAAACGGGGCTATCAGGGTCATCCTTGTCCCGTTGGACGCTACAAACTTTCTCAACACTTGCCCCAGGATTTTGAAAGGGGGGAAAGCGTACACGTCCACATGAGACCAGTCTAGCAGGAAGGCGTCGACCACGAGAGCTCTTGGGTCTTCCACCACTGAACAAAAGACTTCCAGCCTTTTGGAAAGGAATGTGGCGAACAGATCTACGTGAGGAGTGCCCCAAAGATCCCAAAGACTCTGACACACCTCTGAATGAAGGGTCCATTCTGTGTGAAGGACCTGGCTTCTCCTGCTCAGTCTGTCCGCCCTGACGTTTCTCGTACCCTGAACAAATCGTGTCAGGAGGGAGATGTTCCTCTGTGAGGTCCAAAGTAGCAGATCTCTTGCTATCTCGTATAGAGACAAGGAGTGTGTTCCTCCTTGCTTCCGAATGTAGGACAGGGCGGTAGTGTTGTCCACATTCACTTGGACCACACTGTTTGTCACAAAAGGTTCGAAGAACTTTAGAGCCAAGTGAACTGCTAGAAGTTCTTTGCAATTTATGTGCCAGGACACCTGTGCTGCCTTCCAGGTGCCTGACACTTCTCTCGGTCCTAGTGTTGCTCCCCAACCCTTCTCCGATGCGTCTGAATACAACACTCGGCTTGGGTTCGGAACTTCCAGAGAAATTCCCTTGTTCTCTTTTAGAGGGGACAACCACCATCGCAGGTGTGGTTTCATCTCCATTGGAAGGAGAAAACTGTCGGAGAGAAGTCCCGTCTTCCAGTTCCATGATCTCCTTAGGAAAAACTGAAGAAGACGAAGATGCAGTCTTCCTAGAGGAAAGAACTGTTCGAGCGAGGAAAGGGTGCCTAGAAGGCTTAACCATTCCCTCGCCGAAGTCCGTTCTTTCCCTAAGAAGAGAGAGACTTTTTCCAAGCCTTTCACGATTCTCTCTTGCGAAGAAAATACTCGAAAACCCCGAGAATCCATCTGAATCCCCAGATAGACCAAGTTCTGTCTGGGAATCAGTTGTGACTTCTCGAGGTTCACGAGTAGTCCCAACGCCTTTATCAGGTCTAGGGTCAAAGAAAGGTCCTCCAAACACTGTCTCTCTGTTCTGGCCCTGATGAGCCAATCGTCCAGATATAGAGAGATGTTGACGCCTTTGAGGTGAAGAAACCTCGCCACATTCTTCATCAGGTTTGTGAAGACCTGAGGAGCTGTGGATAGGCCGAAACACAAGGCCCTGAACTGAAAGATCCTTCCCCCCGTCATGAAACGGAGGTACTTCTTCGACGAAGGGTGAATCGGGACATGAAAATAGGCGTCCTGGAGATCAGCGACACCATCAATCTCCTTGACGTAAAGCCGCAAGGACTGAGGCCGAAGTCTCCATAGAGAACTTCTCCTTTAGAACGAACTTGTTCAGAGCGCTGACATCTAGTACTGGTCTCCAGCCCCCCGAGGCTTTCGCAACCAGAAAAAGCCGATTGTAAAACCCCGGAGAGTTTTGCTCTAGAACTAATTCTATAGCTCTTTTGTCCCACATTTGATTCACCATCAGACGAAGAGTATCCCTCAGTACAGGGTCCCTGTATCTGGCTGACAGTTCCTGCGGAATGGTCGTTAGGGGAGGACTGTCCTGGAAGGGGATAAGATATCCCTTCCTGATTATGGACATCGAAGAGGCGTCCGAGTTTATGAGTGACCAGGCGTCTGCAAATTCGAGAAGCCTGGCACCCACTGGTGTTTGGAGGTTGTCTGTCTCACTTCCCTTTCTTAAAGGGACGGGAAGAAGCTTTACCTCTCCTCTCAGGACCTCTTCTCTTAGAGGGAGCTCTGGAGGGAGGGCCTCCTCGAAAGGGCTGAACCGTAGAAGTCGGTCCTTTCTTGTCAACCGAAACTAGGGGTCTCTTCTTCCTTGCAGTTTGCAGTAGAAGATCCTGTGTCGCCTTCTCAGTCAGTGAGCGAGAAATGTCCTTCACTAACTGAGAAGGAAACAAGAAGTCCGACATGGGAGCGAAAACCAGGGCTGCTCTCTGTGAGGGAGAAACCGCCTTGGTTAAGAAGGCACTAAAAATACTCCTCTTCTTAAGGAGTACCGCTCCAAAAAGAGAGGAGATTTCTCCCGATCCGTCTTGTACTGCCTTATCAATACAAGAAAGAATACTCAGAATGACTTCGGGGTCTAGACCTTCCGAGTCATGAGCCTTCTTAGACATCACCCCAAGGGACCAGTCTAGGAAATTAAACACTTCCAAAATATGGAAGAGGCCCTTGAGGAGATGATCAGTCTCAGAAATCGCCCAAGTCACACGAGCTCCATTCAAAGCGTGTCTCCGCGATGAATCAACCAAGGTTGAAAAGTCCGCTTCGGCTGCCGCTGGGAGAGAAAGGCCCATGTTCTCCCCAGTTCGGTACCAGAAACCTCTCTTACCAGAAAGTATGGCTGGAGGCATACAGAAGGTGGTTCTGCCCAGATCCTTCTTTGACAACATCCATTTGTCTAGAGACTGTAGCGCTCTCTTCATAGAGATCGTAGGTCTCATCTTCAAGACCGACGAAGACTTTGGTACGACCGCACTCGAAAACAGTGATCGAGGCGAAGGAGGAGCCGCAGGAGTCAAAGAATCTCCGTACTCCTGCAAAAGAAGGTCCGTCAGAACTCTATAGTTAGAGACTCCTTCTCTACCGTTAACCTCGTCTTCCGAATCTCCTTCCACACCGTGCGGAGAATCGGCCTGAAAAACGAGAGGATCTTCATCAAGTTCTCTCTCTACTGGTGACAAACTCCTACTAGGAGAGGGACTCATAGAGTTGAACAGAATCTCACTCAAGTCTAAAAGAAGTCCTCGCGTCTGCTTGACTTCTCACGCCTGGAAAGCTCCTCGCGCTTGGCTGGCGCCTCGCGCTTGTCTGGCGCCTCGCGCTTGTCTGGCGCCTCGCGCTTGGCTGGCGCTTCTCGCTTGGCTGGAGCTTGTTGCCTGGCTGGCATCTCGCGCCTGGCTGACGCCTCGCGCTTGTCTGGCGCCTCACGCAAAGCTGACTCCTCGCGCCTGGCTGGCGTCTCGCGCTTGGCTGAATCCTCGCGCCTGGCTGGCGCCTCGCGCTTGGCTGATTCCTCGCGCCTAACTGGCGCCTCGCGCCTGAGCGTATCCTTATCTAGAGCAACTCGCTCGGATAGCTCCTGACGCTTGCAAGAATCTTCGCGCCTGGAAGACGTCCCACGCTTGTAAGGCTCTTCATGTCTGGAGGATGCTTCACGTCTGGCAGGTGAAAGAAGACGAGACTTCTAAATAGGAAGTCTAGCATCCTTCTTGCGAGGGGGATCCCTCGAAAGAACTCCAACCAAAGAGGCTAACTGCTCTTGTACTGCTAGCAATATCCTCTTGGAAGCCACACCAGCGTCCTCTTCAATAGAAGACCAGCTTAGCCTTCTTGATAGAACAGGGGGCTTCCTCCGAGAAGCGCTCCGGGCTCGAGTCAAACGCGCGCTCTTTCCAGTGCCTTTTCAGTGGCCTAGAAAGATCCGAGTCCTTCCACCCTCGTTTAGGTGAAGGAGAACCGGACGACGAGAAACAATCTCGTAGGACGCTTCTATTAAAGCGGTCCTGAGCAGACTGTAGCGAAACAGAACCTGCTGAAGGGACGCCTGACCGTTGGGGATTCCCCACAACCTCCGTACGACTTTCGACTTTCCTTCTCCTCTGGGTATGTGAGTTTGGAAGAGGTCTAGGCCTGGGAGCATCGCAGGGACGGTCAGACGCCCCCTCCACAACACTGGGAACACTCACTTCACTAAGTAATTCACTATCACTTCCCTTACCTTGCATGGCCGCCATCTTTGTCTTCATTTTACGAAGAGTAGCCTTCAGATTGGAGATTTCCGAAGCCGAATCCGAATGCAAAGCCTGTGAGGGTTCAGATACATAGGGAGAATCAAATTCATTAATAATAGGAGAGTTAGACTCAGAAAAAGGCTCAATAGGCCTTGTACTCACACTCTTTTGTGCAGCCCGTCTAATTCTATCCCTCTCTAACTTCTTCAAGTAAGAAGTTAGAGTCTTCCATTCATTAGCATTCAACTTTTCACACTCAATACAGGTGTTAGCTAAAGAACAGTCAAATCCCCTACATTTACAACATACAGTGTGAGGATCAACCGAAGCCTTCGGTATCCTCACCTTGCAGCCTACATTCACACACACTCTCACACTAACACTTGAATCAGACATTCTATCAGAAAAATCAAAAGCAAGTCCAAATCCAGTCCACAGTAGCGAATGCCAAAACAACGATCCAGTACATCACCAAGAAATCCAATATAGATGATCAAAAAGTCTTGAAAAGCGAATTCCAGTCAGGAGGTAGTAACAACAATGTTGATACCACCGGACAGAGAAAATATCACCTGACCTACCGGTAGCGAGTGGCGCGAAATTTGAATTTCTGTCGGGGACGACGGAGTCTTATCTAAGTATATATCTGACAGGTAAGTTCATTGTATGAAAATGCCTCGTCGGACGTACATAACGCAGGAAGAGAAGAAGCTACCCGGGCATAAGCCTATGAAAGACAGGCTTACGCTCGCACTTTGTTCAAACGCCAGTGGGGATTGCAAGGTGAAGCCCCTACTTGTCTATCATTCTGAGACTCCTCAAGCCTTCAAGGCCCACAAAGTGCTTAAGGAGAAGCTTCCAGTGATGTGGAGGGCTAATGTGAAAGCCTGGGTAACGAGGCTTTTGTTCACCGAGTGGGTAAATCTGTTTCGGCCCGACAGTGAAGAAATTCTTGCAAGAGAAGCGCCTCCCTCTGAAATGTCTGCTGGTGTTGGACAATGCCCCTCCCCACCCTCCTGGCCTCGAGAAAGATATCCTAGCGGAGTATTCCTTTATCAAGGTTCTTTATCTTCCGCCTAAAACCACCCCTGTCCTCCAGCCCATGGAGCAGCAAGTGATATCGAACTTTAAGAAGCTGTATACGAAACATCTTTTCAAGAGATGTTTCGACATCACTGATACCACAAACCTCACCTTGCGTGAATTTTGGAAGGAGCATTTCGACATCGTCATATGCATCCGACTCATCGACCAAGCTTGGCAGGAGGTTTCGAGGCGACCTTGAATTACTTGTGGAGGAAACTCTGGCCTGATGCCGTATCTGCCAGAGACTTCGAGGGATTCGACGTGGGCGAAGCTGGTGCTGCAGATTCAGAAACAGTTGACGATCCTGAAACTGTTTTGCAACCAGACCTTGACGAGATCATTGCGCTCGGCAAGTCCATGGGGCTGGTTGTCGACGAGGACCACATCAACGACCTTCTCAAGGAGCACCAAGAGGAGCTTACGACGGATGACCTTAAGGAGTTGGAGGCCATGCAACATAACGTCGTTCAAGAGGAGTTCTCTAGCAGCGACGAGGAGGAGGAGGACAACCCTATGACAACGGCAGAAATTAAGGATGTTCTAGCCGCTTTTCATAAAGTGCAATCATTTGTAGAAAAAAAAAAAAAAAAAAAAAAAAAAAAACACACCCCGAAAAGGCTCACACAGGTTGTATGCTTGCGCAGTTCGATGACGTTTGCCTGAGTCGTTTCAGGAACATTGTGAAAAGTAGGCAGAAGCAATCTTCCTTGGATAGTTATTTTTTAGAGACCTTTAGTATTAGCAGGAGTAAGCAAAAGGGATGAACCAAGTGATACTAAAAAACAGAAAGTTGAAAGTGGTGATAAAGTTGAAATTTTTTGGGGAAAAAAAAAAAAAAAAAAAAAAAAAAAATAAAAAAAAAAAAAAAAAAAAAAAAAAAAACCTATAGTATAAAGTATAAAAAAGTAAAAAAAAAAAAATTTAAAAATCAAAAAGACAAAAAAAAATTTTTAATTTTAGTTTTTTGTAAAGTTTAGTGTTACAGTTTTGTTAATGTGTTTCGTAAATTTTAGTTTATGTATGTTTTCCTTAAATTTTTTTGTGTGTTTCGTAAAGTTGAGTGTATGTACGTACGTACGTATCTGCTGTTTGTCCTCCTCCTCTGTCGCCACTTTCGGAGATAGCCTCACTCGAAAAGTAAGCTTCCACATTTTACTACATACGTACAGTATTTCTTGTATACCATGTACACTAATACACTTTATTTACAGGTAATTAGCAATACGTTATTAAGTTAGATATTGAATGGTCCAAATTGTTGTAGTATTTCATTGTTTATAGGTCAATTTAGCTTTATTATGAAATTTACTGGGGTGTTTTTGGAGGGCTTGGAACGGATTAGCCATTTTACATGTAAAATGCGGTCCAAGATACGAAAAGCTCATGATACGAAGGCTGCCTCGGAACGGATTAATTTCGTATCTCGAGGTACCACTGTACTGACCTATCACAAGTTCATGTGAGGACATTGAAACTTGGTTCTTCCGCCTCAAAATGGCTGCTGCTGCAAGGCAAGACAGTCCTCGTACTAAAGAAGAGAAAGGGTTGGTTCCATGGTATGTCTTGTGGAGTGCATTAAAAGATCCTGTGTCGACTTTTTCTTTAAGTCCAACACAATATGTTACAACTTGGCCCTTGGGAATAAGGATGAACAATCCAGAGGCACAAACAGAAGGGCAGACCTTTGTGAGGAAGTAACTACATTTGTGATAAAAGAGCACTACAGTTCCCTGTTCTTGAGTAGTCCTATGGAGAATAAGGCAGCCAGCTCTTGGAAGCCATCCCTGATGGCCTTATCCAAGTGTGCCAATTGTCCCATCCATAAAGCTATAAATTTCAAAGACCTTAAAGATGTCCCTGACAAAGCAGTCTAACTCTGAGGACATTAACATGATCTTTGCATCCACAATGAGTCAACAAGTAGGCAGAAACTTCCAGAGGGGGGCTTCCCCAGTCATGTATGATAGTACCTCCTTGGCATCAAACAAACGGGAGGACCACTAAACATTACTATACCAAGCTCTCTCTTCTCTGCTAACCAGCTGTCAACATTTGCTCAAGCCTTCCTAGATGATGAGGAAAGGACCATCTTTGGTAGCCAGGCAGATTCTACAAATCGTCTCATCATGAAGGTGGAGACTGGAGACGAGGGCATCCTGAGAGATAGCAGAAAAGGAAGTACTTTAACAGCGAAGCATACTTCAGCATAGTCTGTTGGTCAACTACTACTTCTGCTTCTTCATTTGATGAAATATCCAAAGGAACTATAAGTCTGGATCCTCTTGAGCAATCGATGGGTGTTTCTGTATAAGACATGGATATTATCAAACTACCATTGGATAGGATCCAAGGAAGGATCTGTAACAGCAGAACATGGCGCTGCACAGGCACGCGTGCATGGTTACGGGGGAACACAATGGCATTGGAAGATTGGACACAGGACAAGACACTGGGCACTCACACTTTGAACATTGATCGGTCATTGGACACAGATATTAGGCGCTCCTGCAACACACCATGCTCCTTCAAAACAGAAGACTGCTTTGGTGACATAGAAGGCACTGGATTAACATGTTTGAGACTAACCCAAAAACAGCAGGATGGAAGCAGACTATGCTCCTGTCCCTTGGAAAGCTTACGAGGAAGCAGAGAAGCCTGGTCAATGCAAGGAAAACTGTTTTTCAATGGCCTAGACACTGTCAAGAAGTGCTTAGGTCCCCTGTTAGCACCTGAATTGGAATCACTGGACGACAGGGTATGAAGATCAGTGTGGATACCTTTCCAACAGTGATCTTCTGAGTCCTGGGTACTAACTATGTACAGGCTCGGCTGAGGGGGCAATTACCCATGGACAACCCCACCGACCTATTCTAGACCTCACATTTGCCTCCTCCCAGGTTTGAGGGAGTCTGACATTGACCACTGTCCAGGAGAACACTGGGACGAATAGCCACCCCCTCCACTGCACTTACACCAACACCAACACCAATTAACTTATCCAAAAGGGCCTTCATTGAAGACCCAATTTGGGCTACAGAATTAGCAAGTAGACCAAACTTATGGTCCATCCTAGCTTCAAGGCTGGAAATGGCATAGGGATCAGCAGGAAGTAGGGAACCAGGTGACTAAGTAGCAGATAGTCAGAGGGCTGGTGATAAAGGAGAAAGCAATCACAGGCATACAGGGCACAGGTTGAATAGCAACATCCGAATTAAGAGTGGAAACCTGACTAGCTAATGCCCTAGCCTCGGCTCAAACAGCTGCTTTTCTCCGACTTTTTTCTAGAGTTTATCAAGAAGTTATCAATAAGTGTCTCTATAACTATCCATTTCCCCTGATCCCCATCTTTGCATTCATCACATTTTAGTTCAAGCAAGCATATCTGCCCTCTACAATGACAACACGTTGTGTGCGTGTCATACTTTGAAGACTCAAGTCTAGTCTTACTGCCTTTGCTGCAATACGTGATACCAGAAAAGCTAGAGTCTGACAGTCAAAATATAAAAAAAAACTTCCAAATATCACTTAATAAGCTAACAATGATTAGTGTGATACCAAAATGGATGAATACTTCAAAAGCAAAAAATACAAACATCTGGCAAAATTCGATTCAGAGCTGCTCAGCAACTGATATGTAGTCATTAACCAGCAGCAACTAATTGGCTTTCCAGCACTGCTGTACCTGGTCTTCCCTGGATGTGGGTGGGGACTTTTACATACACCAAAACAAAAGCACACTCTGCAAACTTTCAATTTTTGAAATACCAATAATGTAGAAACTTATAGCTATGTAGTTACTAGGTAAGTTATTTATATTTATTTACTTCTCCCTCAACTTAAGACCACACAATATATATCTCAAAGTTACATGTGCTATATGGTACTTTCTTCAAGGCCTGCCCCACCACAAAAATGATTCCCTTCCTTATACCATTCAAGTTTGCTGTTCTGAGCATCCGTGCATCATCATAAATTTCTATATCAGCCATTTCTTTTATGAGGTAAAATGAGCTATTTTTGTTTTTCTGTCCTGGGAACTTTCTACCAAAATCCTACATGGTCTAGTTATTCAACTATGGCATTTTTCCAAGATCTCCTGGACATTCCTGTAAGCTGCTCTGCTTCTGACTTTTTCATCCTCTCCCCCCTATCTATCGAGAAATTTGTCTACTTTCCAGCTAATGAAAACAACATCTCTGCCATGTCAATTGTTTAACAATCTTTCCATCAAAATGGCTATATAACTCATAAATTTGGTTCCATTTTCTTTGACAGTATATCCATGTTTCTGTTGAATTGATTAATGGAGGCCTTATTTAACAATTTCAATTTTCTACCTACTCTACGCTTAAGTAATTCTTCATTTATCATTAGGTCTAGCTTATTCTTTCTACTTTATCCATGTTGTAGTTGTTCTTATGATCCTGTTTCAGAGACCAGTGTGGTATATTTGGTACACAACAAAGAACACCTTTCCCACAGCAGCTAAAAGGCCAGTTTCCAGAAGGTAATTTTTTCCTTTGCCTCCTCTCCAGTCAACATATTCTTCGTTTTGCTTACACTGCTATTCAAACCTTCCCAATACCTCTCTTCCTCCTTGTATAAAATCTAAAATAGCCTTTTTTCTCAGATTCTACTTTTAACATTAGGCCATCAGCATATTGCAACTACCAGGATCCTGTTCTTCTGTACTTCTCTAGTTTCCTTTGCTACAGTACTACAATAAGCACCAAAAGGCTCAGGGTTGATCACTGATGAACATTAGCTACCATTAACCTAAAATTATTCTGATACACCTAGTACTGTCATAACTCTAACCCTTGTGTTACAATAAAGTTATGCTGCAGACGATGTACCTTTTACTTGCCCCATGTATATGCAACTACTGATGGACTCTACCCTCACTAAGTTTCTAGATTTGGGAATGGGTTAGGGGCATTAACCACCATAATTAAAGTCCTAACACCTCGACATGCAGAGTTTGCCTATAAACTAAATTCCTGGTATATTCCTACCATGTATATTAATCTGTATGTTAAGTTAAGCTAAATACTAAAACATACTAACTGCACTGCTAAAGCTAGTTCATTTATTTTAATACAATAAACAACAAAAAAAGATTTTAATCACTTTCTCTGCCAATTTTTTCGACCAACAAAGGAATAGAGAAAAAATACAAAATCTTATGTATCAATTAAAGCTTTTTTTATTAAGTCTCCTCAATTTGAATGTCTGAATTACTGACCACTGTACTTTCAAAAAATTTTTCATTCTTAACATCTGCATAATTATTAAACTACCACCTATAAAACTATATTTTTATCACAGTGCTCATCAGTACAGTGACTTCAACTATCTTTTTTCAATAAAACATTCAGTGGAAAATACACAAAATGTACTAAATATATCTGTATCATCGTATAAAATCTTTTTAGACGCAATAATCCACAATATAATGCACAGTTTATCATACTCACTACTACATGTATTGTGTCCAAATACATACAAATTTATCATTACCACTGAAGAATCTGGGTTGGCATGAAAGATCGGTCATCGTCTTTTCTTCAACATGCCATATAGTATATTATAATAACAATTATTGTTAATATAATCTTTGACGTATGTTCCTGAGATTCACCTTGTACAAAGCAAACCTGTATTTATAGACACTGTTTTGACAACTGCGTACAAAAGCATTTAAACAAGACAAAATTATGATGTAAAGAGACAACAAATCCCTAATCTTTTATATTCTTCGGTGAATCCAAAACAAACCTGCAATAAAACACAACCACTTTTGGATAATACTTGATAGGTTGAAAAATTTATTTTACAGCTTGTAATTTTTGTTTACATAGAATGGTTTTTACTCATTTTAAAGCTAAATTTAGTAAATTGTACCTATCAAAGAATTTAAAAATATAAAAATTTTCTTTTGATTTTCTATGACCAGGTCATTTGGCATCATCAGAATCTCAGGGAATGAAATTTGCACTACATTAGCAGAATCTCAAAGGGTAAAGAATGCTAAAAACCAGTTCTCACTTCATACAATCTTGCTCTGTGACCATTAAAGTTTATCAAGTAGTACATATATTCATTTTAAACGGGGAAGTTACAACTGACAGTTTTTATCAAAGAGAACACTGATTTGAACATATCTAAATTCTAGACATGCCAGTACAAGGCATGTTAGATCATTTCAGTTCCCTTTACCATTGCCTTTTCTTTCCACAAGAAGAAAAACTGAAATACTTTTGCAGGGCAAAAAACATTCACAACAGTAAACTACCATATTAAATAAATAAGTTTAAACCAAAGCCACCAGCATCAGAAGTTGAAAGACATTTGATAATTTGATTTTGATGCTCTTTTCAAGTCCTATTAAACAACCTACAACAATCACAGCTTGTCCAAGCTTGGTTTCTAGTGCAGTATGTACTGTTCTGTATCAATATTCAGTATGGATGTCACTTGGAGGGATGCATACACGTTTCAAGTAAGAGTTTATATACGTATATATATATATATATATATATATATTATAATATATATATATATATATATATATATATGTATATATATATATATATATATAATGTATATATATATACTCATATATATACACTACACAATACATACATATATACACATATACATACATATATATACACTACATATACATACATATATATACATATATATATATATATATATATATAATATATATATATATATATATATATATATATATATATATATATATATATATAAATAGGTAGTATGTACATACATACATATATATAATCAAATAAATATATTATATAAAATAATATACTATTTATATACAGTACTATTATATAATACAATCTGCCATTATTTTTACATACAAACCATGATATATTCTCTCTTTCACTAAAAATGAACATAACAGTATATAAAAACAAGAAACATTTAATAATCTGTGTGTGTGTGTGTGTGTGTGTGTGTGTGTGTGTGTGTGTGTGTGTGTGTGTGTGTGTTACTGTTACTGTAATCATGCTAATTATGTATTGGAAACTCCAATAACTTACTTTCCAAAATATGCAAGAATTTACCAAAGCACACAGGACAGAAAATCAACGTTAATTTTTGGTAGAGACAAAAATAGGTCTGTGCCTTTATGGGGAGGTCTAATTTACTCATAATTGTGTGAATTGTTCATGCTAGGCATGGGTCTTCACAACCTTAAAATGATAAATGTAATGAAAATGAAAAAAGGTTCAAGATAATGCCATCCATTTCAGCATTGCTTCTAGTATATCATTCAGCTAACAGTCTCCAACTCCATCCTTAACTTTACAGATTACCTATAAGTGGCAAGGTGGGTTAATGTGTTTGGAGGCGGTTTGATTGTTTCTACAGAAACAACCAAACTGTAGAAACAACCAAACCATCTCAAAACACATTAACCCACCTTACCACTTATTACTGCCTACTTTTTAAATCTACATGTCACCCTTTCAATTCTTACTCCACAAATACTACACAAAACATTCATATAAAAGATAACTCTAGCCTTACTTACATTCAACACTGAAATGCTCTAGTCACCAATGGGTTGAGAAGTTGGGAAGTTAAGTGAAACTCACCGGTTTGCATGTGTGAAGCCTGCACAAGTAAATCCATATGTAATCAGTTCTTTTACAACCCTTGAATCTTGAGCAATAGCACACTGGATTTTCATTCAAGAGCCAAGCCAGAAAACCTGTCCTGTCCAAGTACTCCGCGATCATAAGGCCCAATGTACATGAACAAGTGTCAAGTATGCTCACTAGAGATAGACTTAGGCTAGCTAGCTTAGAGCACAGCAGAGCATAGGTAGTGCATATGCAGGTCACATGTACAAAAATACACAAAGCTGACAGGCACAGGCATGGCAAACAAAAACAGAATCATGAACACGCCAACCAGCCATTCACCTAAAAGCCAAGACCATTTAATGTGATTCTAGACTCAAGATGAACCTGAGCCTATATCAAGGCTTAGATGCCGTTTTATCTCATGTGCACTAGAATGTTTAACATGAATTTCACAAAAATTTCCCAAATGCTTAACCCTTGTCTAACAAAAAATTGAGGCCAATAATTTTGCTGAAAACATAGGAACACAACCCAGCCAACATGGGAAATTACCCAAAAGCCATTCCTTGGCGAAAGTGCCGATAATTGCGCACATTACTTCAGATGATTTTTGCCAAATTGCAATAGGAATGCACCCCAGCCTAAACCTATCCTAGGGCGCGCTGCCCTTGTCCAGATGGGGGAGGGGGATTCAGGAGCTGCCTCAATGCAACATCACCCACAATAGAATGTGTGCACAACTGTTCCGAGGTACTACCCATTTCTCTTCAGTTTCCTGTACTTAGCCTACAGGAAATCTATTTGCATTTCAAGTTAAGTTTATTACAGTCGTACTACATGTAAACTAAAGCCAGAGTAGCTAGCTATTAGACTAGGCCTAGGCTACTTTTTGTATGTTACTAGGCCTAGGACTTGGATGGAATTCTTTGCTAGGATCATTCCTATATGTTACGAGGCCTAAGACTTGGATGGAATTCTTTGCTAAGATCAGTCGTAGCCTAATTTCCTAAAAATCTATACACTGAAAAGAATAAAAGTATGAGATTGAGTTACAACAAAATCTAGTGTCAGGCTACCTAGGTAATACTCACACCACTGAAGCGTAAATCTTGTCTGCCTCACTCTGACTACTTCTCTAATTTTTCTGATACTTAAATAGTCAAGTGTCACTGGATAAGTCATTCAACGCAAACTATTACCGAGCACACAAATATTTACGGACAGAAATGAACCTTAGATAGATACACTTTCGCCATCTACACATAGGTGCGTGTAACAAACTTACAACCACGGACACGCATCGCCGAGGAATGGTCAACACAAATTCCGGTAACGTCAGCATCTTGTTACTTGTATTGTCTCCCTCCTAAATCAATGTTGCAACTGAAATTTTAGCAAAATTGAAATAAATACCGATTAGTTTAACACAATTTTTCATACAGAATATATTTAAAAGCACCTGGATAAGAGGACTATATGAAATGGAGTAAGTTATTTGTGACGACTGAATTCCCATTTTTTTTTCTATCCTTCTGTTGGGTTGCTGCCCTATTTCAAAATTGTTTATGCAACGATCCTTACTCCTGACTGCCTGTATCTTCCCGAGTTAATATCCAGTTAACAATGAGAGTAATCTGGTCAGTATATCGCAAAATTAATATATAAACTTGGTTCTGGTGTTTTTAAATCATTCATTATAACACCGCCTGACAATCATAGTAGGGAATTATGGAATGATTAGATTAGTGACAATCGAGCTATATAAGGGACTAATAAGAAGACCAGCGCAATCAATAATTATTAATGAATGTTGTTTCTAACAACATTCATTACCTTTTTATTTGTTTTTCTCCCCTCTCATGGATGGATAACCGATAACTGCAAATTCCCGCTAACTTTATGTCGTCCCCTGCTAACTTACATTTTTGATATATGGTAATACACGGTAAGTTCGTTTGTGCAACTTCTCCAATTGTTTGTGTGGATTTATGTAGCTGAGGTTGAGGGATGCTTCTCTTGGTTATACTCGACGATTGCTCTAAAACTGAGTGTAGCTACTGGTACAAATTAAGGCCCTTTTCTTTGTAGAACAGGATAAGGCACATCTTTCTAACAAGGATAACCCTCCTTCAACGGTAGTAACATGGATTAGTAAGGCAGTGTTCCAGTGACGTGATGACTATACGGTAATTATATTTTTAGAAGAATTGAACACGATGAAAGAGACCAAGGAACTGCAGTATATACCTACATAAACATTTCACAAGTGTTGAACGGTAGCCTTGAACTCCATAAATAATAATAAAAGTACCAAAGAATGCTTCTCATATATTGATTAGGCCTACCTCTATTAAAGGGAATTATATGTTACTGTATTGTCAACATCATTTTTAAAGATTTTTATTAAAACTACTATACCATGCTAAATTAGTGTTTGACAAACCCTTAAAAAAATTTCTGGCAGTGGTCCTGGGACCGTTAAAGAACATCCAGCACCGAGGAAAGGCTCAAGATCTACTTGATGTGGTTTTAAACTTTACTTATAGTTTTCTGTGCCGGCTTTGTCTGTCCGTCAACACTTTCTGTCTGCCTTCACATCTTATCTATTGAGGCTAGAAGGCTACAAATTGGCAAACTGCAGCCATCTAGCCTCAGTAGTTTTTATTTTATTTAAGGTGAAAGTTAGCCGTAATCGTGCGTCTGGCAACGCCATAGGCCAGGCTATTACCAGGTCGTGGCTGAAAGCTTCATGGGCCGCGATTCATACAGAAAACTCGATTGCGCCAAAGAAATTTCGACGCATTTTTTCTTAAGGACGCCCTGTGTACACCGTATTGAGATTTAACTGTATTCAAGGACGTCTCCACTGTAGCACTCCAATTTACTTTGTGAGAGGACGATTTATCGACAGCCTTATGCATTTATTTATTTTATGTCTATTATCTCCGGTTATGGGATATGCCAAGGTTAAGTCATATTTTGTAATTTTATTTAAATTTTGTTGGGTTTAAGGATATTTTATATGTTTGATTATTTGTTTGTATGGTGCTTTTACGTTGCATGGAACCAGTGGTTATTCAGCAACGGGACCAACGGCTTTACGTGACTTCCGAACCACGTCGAGAGTGAACTTCTATCACCAGAAATACACATTTCTCACTCCTCATTGGAATGGCCGAGAATCGAACCCGCGACCACCGAGGTGGAACACAAACACCTTATCAACCACGCCACAGAGGCGCTTGATATTTTAAATGTATCAACTATCATATGTTGCGTAATTTACGCCCAAGCTCAATTGTTGTTTCCCAAACCTCTACCTTTTTCTTTCCCTTTATTTTGAGTAAAAAGTAGCTGGCGAATGGTTGGTTGTTCCATCGTGCAATGTCTTTGCTTGTCTTTTCCTCTCCCGTTCCAGTTTACTTTTTTTTTTAGGTTTAAGGCGTTTTTTGTAATATATGTTTTGTTATTTTCGCCTAGTGTATTCTTCACCAACTCCATTTTGAGATTTATGTCTTGGACTGTTTATTTTCTGGCAGTACCCTACTGAATATCAGACTGGTACAGATTAATAATCCGGATTAAGAACCTGCAAGTACCAAGAACCCAATAAGATCTAGGGTTAATTATATATTTTGGATGCTGGTAAGGTCTCCATAATATATAACGAACCCCAGACCTTCTTGGGTTCTTGGTACTGTCAGGTTTTCTTTTCTAATAATTAATCCAGAAAATAAAATGCAATATTCTCAAAATAGAGGAAGTAAAAAATACACTAAGCAAAAATAAGGCACGTTTATTACAAAAATCACCCAAAGCCAAGAAAAAAAACTCACTTTGAAAACTGGAAAGAGGTAAGTGTTGTGAGGATCGAATAGACATATCGTGAGAACTGTACTGGATACATATTTTGATTATATATATATTGGCGGAAAGGCCAGAGAGTTCTACACACGATGTAAAATAGAATTTAGCAATGTGTTACAGTGGAACGAGAATAGCGGAAGGACGTTGTCCTTACAGAAGAAAACACAAACAAATACAATGGGCAATCAGAACCATCACTCTCCTTGCTAACTTTTACTCAAGAGAAAGGGACAGGAGTAATTAGCGGGTTGTAAATTACTCCAGCACACGATAGAAGAACCAAAATAGAAAATACCCTTAATCCTAATAAAAACTATTAAATACAACCACAAAACATACTTTAACCTTAGACAATTCCCTAACCGTAGACATATACATATACAAAAAAAAATAAGGCAGTCGATTCTATAACTCGTCCCTTCACAAAGTCAACTGGAATGCTCGTGGAGCGTCGTCTTTTAATCCAATTAAATCTTGATACGTAAAAAGGGAATCCATAATTTACAATGAAAAGTTTAACAACACATCATGTACTAGATCTTACTCTTTTCTTGGCGCTGGGAGGTTCCGTAACGGTCCCCGGAAGTTAACAGACTGAAGGCAAGAAGGGCAGATGAAGGTGTAGCAGCCCCACACAGGCCACTCGGCACTGTCCAGGAGTAATATCTGGTACCACAGTCAATTAAGGTGACCGCCGACATAGCACACAGCTCACTGTGTGGCATAGGAGTTGGCACCAACAGCAGGCGTCTACAGACGAGACGGGGCCAAGAGTGTCACAAACGTCACAAGCTGCAGAATCTGCCTTCAGAAGTACTACAAAGTGTTAGACATCGTCTTTAAGCGGGACTGCTGACGCACTGACTGAACTGGAAGCAACCACGCCCAAAAACCTCCACGCCAATTGAGGGAGGAATCAGCAGCACAGGGCGACTAACGACCACACCGTCACCAACAAGCATGAAAATAGAAACGTTCTTACGTGGGTGATGTATCTTTTAATTAACGCAGAACTACCGTTGAGGGGAGGTGGAAAGACCCAAGTACAACCTTCAAGTGTAAAATGACAAACAAAAACCAAATACACAAAAATGGACAAAACTGATTAAAATATACTTGACATTAAATAAACCGGTCTACAAGTAATTAATTTACGTTACTTTCATTACAATGCACACACACACACTATATATATATATATATATATATATATATATATATATATATATATATATATATATATATATATATATATATATATAGTGTGTGTGTATTCGACAGTGTTAGCTGGACTCCTGCGAACACCAGGAGAGCTGGAGGTCCAAAGCTACTTGGATGAGAACTATGAGAAGGGAGACTGGAGATAATCGATATTTATGGAAGATAAATCAGAAGAAAGATATGAATGGCGGAATTTCACAAAGGTCCTTTGCGTCACACGGCATTAGAGGCAATAGTGAAGAAATAGTGAAACTGAAGAAAACAAAAATACTTCAGCAATTTTAGCGCTAAACGACCCCTGTTGTCCGGAAAGTGACGCAACCTACAGTTTTAGGCAGGATGCCAGTAATATCCCTTTCCTCAAAATGCAGAACAGACAACAATGTAATGAATATTTTATTCAAATGGTTGAATTAACATTTCCAATGCATGTCTAAGCACCATGGGCATTTCCGCAAATATTTTCACCAAATATACGGCAATATCCTGTTCCATAACTGACATATTTCCATGGGCTGTACAATCCAAGATAGCCTCCAAAAAAATTCCAGAACGTGGAAGTAATTAACCAATGATTTACTAATCATTACATTGTTGTCTGTTCTGCATTTTGAGGAAAGGGGATATTACTGGCATCCTGCTTAAAACTGTAGGTTGCGTCACTTTCCAGACAACGGGTCGTTTAACGCTAAAATTGCTGAAGTATTTTGTTTTCTTCAGTTTCACTATTTCTTCACCATTGCCTCTAACGCCGTGTGACGCAAAGGACCTTTGTGAAATTCCGCCATTCATATCTTTCTTCTGATTTATCTTCCATAAATATCGATTATCTCCAATCTCCCTTCTCATAGTTCTCATCCAAGTAGCTTTGGACCTCCAGCTCTCCTGGTGTTCGCAGGAGTCCAACTAACACTGTCAAATACTATTCTTCCAGGGGTTACACAAGAACATGTCCAAGCCTCACTGGGTTAGAGCATGTACTTCTGAAGTATATCATTGCATTTTACCAGAACCTACCATTTGAATATATGCATGGTCTTAAATTTTAGAAAATAGCCATTTTTCAAAAAATCCAATGTGGTTATCAAATAATAGCATACACGTTCTTTGTAAAATGGAAGAGGTTTCACCATTCTGAAAAGTTCTATGGACTTTTACATTGATTAAAATGAATTCACTTATTTTTGCCGATTATTCTGAAGGTAAAATAAGATTTGAAGCTAACAGAGACCTACTTCTGAGGAAGGTGAGTGTATAATTTAAAGAAGATTTATACGATTAAACAGCATCAGCACTTCCACTAGAAACCCAAGTGGAATCCTCCTAGAGAGCTGAACAAAAACAACTAAACTCCAACTTTGAAGTTAATCATGTTTTACCAAGTCTATCAAAGGGCCTATACTAGGCTTTTTTCCATCTGTCCACCCGCCTGTGGTGTTTGCGTATGGTAACACTGAGTCCCGGGCTGTAGATAGTTACATTCAGCTGACATTCAACAATAATAACAATATCCTATTTCGAATATTAACGGTGTAATTCGCATACAGTAAATTATTAAAACACTTTACAGTTGCAAATGTACACCCAGATATCCTTTTATTTGCCTAAAACTTACACATAGCATAACTATCTAAAGCCCGGGACGCAGTGTTACCATGCGCAAACACCACAGGCGGGTGGACAGATGGAAAAAACAGAGTATAGTGTATAATGCATATACCACTGTTGATGACATGAGCTGTATATAATTCAATGATAAACCACAAAAGGTAATATCATATATGATGAATTGGTAAGCACTCCCATCAAAGATATGCTGTTTTAATGGACCTGTAGTCAGAGTTCATGCAGTGTTAGATTATCACTTTGTGGGCTCATTGTGCTTGATCACCAATATCATGGATTATGTAAATTAGAGATTATCAACTGTTTGAATTTTGATCATGTGATTTCATGTTACTCCTGGATCCTCCATAAACACATGGTTTCAGGTTACAATGATTTAACTTTTGAACTATGCAAGTAGTGATTTTGGGCAAAAAGACTCGTACTAATATCGTGCTGCTCTGATTTGAATCAAAATATATAATTACGAATGCAATATTGCACTTAGAACTTATTTGATTTGAAGGGAAATAGTACCATCTTTCAATGAATGAAAGGGAGGTTATATGATTTGATTAAAGTTATAGTGAAACTTTTCAGTATCAGAAAACGGCAATGAAATTGTGAATCTAGTAACCTTAGATAAATGGCAAATTAAAAATTACTATCACGAATTAAACTGAAATAGTTGATTTCCTGCATGTTCAACTATTTTTTTAAGCATTTGGCAAAATATTTCCATTTCAAAATAGTAAACTAAACTACACCTGTGGTGAAAACAGTTACTGAAATGCTATAATATCTCAAACATGGGAGTTGTTAAAATTGCCACATGCAAAAATGTTCTTTAGCATTTTATGACTATTAAAAATCCTGTCAACAATACGTGGTAAACACTACCTTGAAGAATGATGTAGAGGGTTTGTCAAAACAATTTAGCATGGTGGTAGGGTATCTCTCTCTTGGGGAGCACAACAAACATAAAATGCTGGTCTTGGCCTCCACAGCACATGAGTGGTGCTAAACACAAGGACGGGAGTACAACAAAATTCCTAATATTTTGAAAGAAACCAGTTGCACAGCAATGTTTCTTTTTAACAAAGGGTTCGCTTTAACAAAGCAATCAAAGGCAATTCCCCATTCAAAGCCAACGACTGTCTTCATCCTGGATATTTTCCTTCTCAACAATGTGGATCTATTATTCTGCTAATGGGTGCTCCGTAAACCTACAGCAAAGTGGCGATTGCAGCACATCAACACCATCTATCCATAAATGATTTTTTTTTTCAAACGGCAGGTAGATGCAGTTGCAGAACTCTGAACTCTGCTCCTCACAAGTTATCAAACTTGCATGATTAGAGTGAATGGAATATGGAGTGAAAGTGAGAAGTTACGAGTGATATAATTATAATCAAGTCTCCCAGATCCAGAATGAGTTGCCATTTGTGCAATCAAATGTAATCCCACCGTGCAAATTACTGGTTCAAACAGCAACCCGTAACGAGGACAGTAATCACAAGCGTAAGTCTTACAAGCAATTGCAAAGACAGCATGCCTTACAGCAAGCTGCGCTGATTAAGAAAATTTCAAAACCCGTCTCGAAATGTCTGCATCTGCACGAATTCCAAGGAACGACTGTACGATGAGGGTGGTAAGAGATTCAGACGGGATTATCATTTTCCTCCATGGACCCGAGCAGTATGAGCTCGTCGTCTGAGGAGTCATGGCGGGAACTCGAGTTCTGGCCAGGAGCGCAGTCGCCGTCCTCCTCCTGACTGAGGGAGATGAAGCTGGTGGTTGAGAAGGTCTTCTTGGCGGTTGAGAAGGTCTTGCTGACGCGGAGGGCTCCAGCCTCCAAGACCGTGCCGCTGATGCTGGATAGACGGTGGTGCTCGCTGTCGTCATCGGAAATAAGCCTCTCCCCTGAAAAATAGGGTCATTGAATGAGCTGTTTGGCTGAAGTGAAGTCAGATGGTTCTTGCAAAATATATTATCAATGATAATTCTGGATGAGAGTTCCCATTTATAGATACAAAATCCATCATAAAAAAATCTCATACTTTTATGGTTATTCAAATATATGTCAAACGGTTTCTAATTATTATAATAACATAATTTTACAAGTACCACATATTTTATTTAAGTATCAACACAATGTTTTATTTTGAAAATATTAATTTCATTTATAAATAAAATCAACTGAATATATGGGAGGAAAATCTAAAAAAATCACAGTATTCTCCATCACCTAAGGAACAGTAATTCACCATGGCTGCTGAAATTACTAAATAAATATTACATGAATTATCCGATTAGATCAGTTACTTAAGAATCATCAGAGCCTGTCCTATTCAGTGTCTGTAAGAGTGACGAATGATCTGGTTCTCTTAACTACTCAGAAAACATTACTCTTGTATACATATAAATCAGTACATTATTTTACACAGTTAACAAAAAGCCATGTACAAGAAAAGGCAGTAGAAGTGTCATTAAGTGACAGCTGACCTAGGCAGTAAAGAAAAGCTGCATCTACAGATACGCTGTCATCAGGACGCTGAATAATCAAGAGGGAGAGAGAAATGGGAGGACGAAGGTACAGTGCAGTGTACAGAAAAATCACAGCTCCCGTCATGGAGAAGAAATTGCCCTCAAGGAATCAGGCCTTGACATTCTTGGCATTCTTTCGGCGCGTGAATTAGATGGCACAGAGAAAATCTTAGGTGACCTAGAATGCGGAGAAATGGTGCCGTCTGGTGTCATATAAGTGAATCATCTGCCGTCTACTGCAAGCAAGTGACTACGACGCGGCTGGAAGGTACAGTAGGTCGGTTAGCAAGTTCTGTCGAAATCAAAGATGTTCAAGGGTAATTTATGCTTGATTATAACTGTGCGGGGGCAGTTTAATATTGCTACACATTGAAAGGCTAAGAATATAATGGCATGCATAAGACATACAGGCATAGGTGTCAGCGACTACATAATTATGAAGATCTACCGGTTTTTGCAAGGGCTACCAAACTCATTCCAGTATACTTATTGAGAACTGGAAGGCAATCACCTTCCAGGGGACCTTCGAATATGTATATATATATATATATATATATATATATATATATATATATATATATATATATATAAATAAACAGTAAAATAATACAAATTACTTTCTGAAAATGGGGTACCTTGCACAGGCTACGTCCTCTATTATGAAAATAGCATAATTTATATATATACACACATATACGTATATTATATATGTGTGTGTATGCAGGACTTCATGACTCTGTCGCCATCGCTCTTGACTTCTGTAAAGCATCTGATAGCGCCGAGCAGAAGGCTCTGTTAGCAAACTACATACGACGTTACGCCTCTCTGCAAACGGCCGTCTTGCGTTTTCATATCAACCCTGCATACGCTTCCTCGGCCGCCTCCCCCACCCCACCCCCCTTTCTTTAGTTGGCGTTTCCCATGTTTCCAAGTGTCACTCGCTCTTTCCCTCCTTTTTATTCATGAACTTTTGCAGTCTGTCTCTTCTTCTCCTCCTCTTCATATTTTAGCAACGATTTAACACGACACATTTCTCTCCCTCCACAATATATATATATATATATATAATATATATATATATATATATATATATATATATATATATATATATATATATATATTATCACGTTCCAAACTTTCGTGATTCAGTTATACATATATATATATATATATATATATATATATATATATATATATATATATATATATATATATCATATATATATATATATATATATATATATATATATATACATACATACTACTATATAAATATATGAATATATGTATATATTGATGATGAAACAGAAAAATAATTACGAATATTATAAATAAAAAACTGAAAGTATGCCGGTTCAGTTTTAGCAGATGCAATAAGGAAGGCAAAATAGAATTTTTATGGTAAAAACAACAAAGCAAGAAAGATTACGTATAGTAACAACAAAAGCAAAGCATAACTCAAAATTTTTCATTAAGAAGTAATAAAAACAGTTCTACCTGGGAGGTGTAAACTGCTTACTTTGTTTTTAATTGTTTGTATATTTACATGTACGTGTACATATACATATATACACCTATGTAAATATATATATATATATATATATATATATATATATATATATATATATATAATATATACATATATATAAAAGAGAGAGAGAGAGAGAGATTGTTATAAGCAGATATAATGGATATAATGTTAGCATAAGGGAAAAGAGCAGAAATCTTCATCAAACATTCAACCACAAATATGTAATGATGATGGAGATACGAATTCCATCGAATTGTAACATTATTTATATCCCTCTTGTTCTCTGGCCTCATTTACAATAGGCTTCACATATCACTCACACCATAACAGCTCACACACACACACACACACACACACAAAAAACTCACACACATTTTTGGTGTATTGATTTGAGGCTCGATTCCATCTAAAATTGATCCGTGGTATTCAGTAACTTAAGTTAGATAAATGTCGCCGGGTCTGCGAAGCTTCGCGCTTTGTATAGTATTTGTTGAGATTTCCTTCTTCTACTCTCCTAATGCAAACATATTAAATACATACACACACACACACACAAATATATATATATATATATATATATATATATATATATATATATATATATATATATATATATATGTAGGTAACGTCAATTATCTGGTCACAACGAAGGTGGTTAATAAAAATTACATAAGTATGTTAAAAAGTGATCAGTATATTCTACGAGTATATGTACGTATTTATATATACAAGATAAGTCACAGACTTATTCATCTCTTAACTGTTTTATCCAAGATGAACTTTCCACAGCATCAGTTGCTTCACATACCTAGAATGGATAGCTCATCACTAGGTGGGGTCCCCCACAGGTGTAAAGGGTAAATTATAACCAGGTAAAGATCAAATAAATTACATGAGAAATGAAAAATAAATTATATAAAAAAATTATATAAGAGAATTAACAAAGAAAATCAAATATGAAATGATGTTCACGTGATCCCACGTGAACCTACTCAATAAAAACAAATAAACAAATAAAAAATAACTTGTACCTAGTTTGAACTTGGGAATTAGGAACGATTCAGCTACATGACTGGGAAGACCGTTCCATAATTCAGTCCCAGCTGAAACAAAACCTTTAGAAAAAAGAAGATATGAGAAGTGATGAATGATAAAGTCAGCAAAGATCTGGGTGCAAAGGATGAGGATGAGAAGAATTATGTAGAATTCACAAACCAGGTGCAATGAACTAACCAAACGATATGCCAGAATAAAAAGGTCTTAGTAACAAAGGTCTTAGTAACCTTTGAAGATTCTCTCACTTAACGATCATTGGTGCAAAAAAAAAAAATGCATTTAAAAAATGATGCCTAGAATTTTAAATGTATTGCATCTAGTTAGGGCAACAATATCAACGAAAAAAAATCTAATCACAGGATAAGCCAGGTCTCAAAACCTTGAAAGATTCTCTCAATATACCAATCATTTCTGCAAAAAACGTTTCAATCTAAAAATAATATCTAAATTTGAAATAAATTACATCTAATTAGGGCAATACAATCAAAGAAAAGACTTGTGTGGAAGTGATTCAGCGTCCTAGACCTACTCTATTCTAACAATGCAATTTAGTGTTTTGTAAAGGTCCAACTTCATTCCGGACCATTCGCACCTTGTAGTGATTTTAGCTAAATCTCGGTTAAGAGAATCGGCAGCCACGGGTTCGGCGCTCAGGAAATGGGATCGATGCCCTTTCGTTCCGGTGCTCTACGAATAATCCATCTCGCCAGCACGGTCTTGCTCTCCCTCGAGCGAGTATGCTTCCTTCAAAAGTTCAGAATTGTAAATCGTATTCACCAGTACGCACGCACGCACACACACACACACACGCACACACACACACACACACACACACACACACACACATATATATATATATATATATATATATATATATATATATATATATATATATATATATATATGAAAGGTATAAGCCACGAAGGAAAGATAAACACAGTAGTAGATGCAAGATCTTTCGACTCACGTCCTTTACTTAGCAGACCGGTCTGCTAAGTAAAGGACGTGAGTCGAAAGATCTTGCAGCTATTCCAGTGTTTATCTTTCCTTCGCGGCTTATATCTTTATTTATGCATTTATCACGTTCCAAACTTTTGTGATTCAGTTATACATACACACACACACACACACACACACACACACACATATATATATATATATGTAAATGAATTCTTCTGTTATAACAGGGTACGTCTAAAGTATAAAAGGCCCATTAAAACACTATTTTAAAGCTAAGGACTATATTTCGGTGGACTGCGTCCCACCCTTATCAAGTAGTGAATCTTGATATGTTTGTTTGTATGGTGTTTTTACGTTGCATGGAACCAGTGGTTATTCGGCAACGGGACCAACGGCTTTACGTGACTTCCGAACCACGTCGAGAATGAACTTCTATCACCAGAAATACACATCTCTCACTC
>NC_061110.1:81593909-81621409 GCF_015104395.2 Macrobrachium nipponense | reverse complement strand
TTTGTTTATGGTAGGTTACTATGGGGTTTGTCTAGTATTTACTGGTGAGGTGGGGTTCCCACTGCGTATGCACGTCAGAGGTTCCAAGTCTCAACAGGACTCACTCGAGCGAGGGGTGGATAGTGGGTGGGTGCTGGTTCTATTTCAGGCAACCTTTAATTAAGAGTGCTGTGGTATATATGTTTTTTCATGCTGTCCGAATTAAAGCACGTCTCGAATACGTCAGAGAATCAAACGAGAGAGAGAGTGTATGTGGTTTGCACAGTTCAGCTCTGATGTCACCTTCAATTCTGTTGCTTCTTTCGTGCGTCTGAGTAAATGATTCCTAGAACTTGAAGAATGATGAGCGAAGTATTGACAGCTCACATGGTCATGCCGAGTTACTTTCTCTCTCTCTTTTTCACACTGTAATGCCAGTCTTAGTAATCATAAATCAATCAAACAATTAATCAGTCAATCTCTCTCTCTCTCTCTCTCTCTCTCTCTCTCTCTCTCTCTCTCTCTCTCTCTCTCTCTCACGCACGAAAACATGAAATATGTCGCTATCAGCACAGGGCACTAAACGTGCTTCGTTCTATGGCAGTCCCTGAGGCTGAAACGTGTAAGGCTGAATCCCATGAAAGGAAGAGCAGTCCCTTATGATCCAACATCCGATCCGAATCCAAAAGTACACTCAAATTAAACTTCCCGCTCGGCAGTCATCACAAACGCTTAGAAAACTGGACAAAAGAAGGGCAGTAGATATCATCACCTGTAGGTTTCCGGGGTTTTGCTTCTCCGCTTGAGATCTGACACAGGGTGTCTGTCCCTTTGACCACCTGAATGACACTGATCAATATTTTTCTTTTTTGTTTACCTGCGATCCTGAAAGGGAGAGGAGGCACTTGATTACTGGCCGCGCGTGTTTGGGTACCTGTCACTCTACCTTAGATACTGTCTTACAAAATTGTTTTCTAGGTAAGTGGGGGCTAGAGCAAGCGGTGGCACAAGGTCACCTTGCCCTAACAACAACATCAAAAACAACAACAATATGATTTTGAGAGTTTGATGTAAGCACAAAGCGGGGTGTAAGTAACAATGAGCTCTCTAGGCCTGGATCAGACTCATGGCAACGTACAAATATCGATGTAAGGAGATGCATATTATCGCTATCGGTGGGAGGACATAATAATAGAAGACCTCAATGGTAAAATAAGGAAATATTAGGAGTCTTAGAAGTCTGGGTTTCTTATTGTTTGTGATTTATTGTCAGCGTTCTGTTTGCCTTGGATCTTTCAATGATGCTGTTTGTGTAAATGTTGAAATGGTCACGGACAATTTAAAAAGCTCTTTCTGTAGGTAAATGTGTTCGGGGATGCTTAGATTACTATAAATACACGCATGCATGCATTCACATATATATTAATCCTGTATATACATACGCTATCTACCATTCTCATAAAAAAAAATATCATTGCCATAGTTATTCCAGATGTTGAATATCCTTTTCAAAAACCGTGTCATCTATAGGTCTTCAGAATATACTTAGCACACAACAGGAAACGCTGTAAATAAGTCCAAGGCGTTTATATTGGCTTCCTTGCCTGGTTCCATCAAAGCTCTTGTTCATTTACTGTTGCTTTTGGGTCGGTAATCGTTTTGTTTGCTAGAATAATAAGTGAAAAATAATGAAAGGATTGAGTGATCATCTGGGTGACACCTTCCAGCTGGTCAAATTTCAATGGGTATAAGAGAAGATTTAACGAATCTTCCCATACAAACTTTTCAGTACCTCCATCCGTGTCGCTCCTAATCCTTATCGTTTATAGGAAGTCACCCAAGAAACTCTTACAGCAAATTTCATCGAAATCCGTTTGATAGACGAGATCTATCTTTTTGTGCTTCTCTTTACTCCTTTGGAAGCTGGAATTTCAAGACAATAGCTCCTGTGGGCTTTTTTTCGTATGAATAGGGTTCATTTTCTGGATAATAATAATAATAATAATAATAATAATAATAATAATATAATATAATAATAATAATAATAATAATAATAATAATAATAATAATAATAATAATAATAATAATAATAATAAATGTTCTCTGGATATTGCGCTGTTTTTCTTGATGGATTTCAAGATTATGATGAAACGAGCGAATATGGATCGTGTTTTAAGAAAAAATCCGGAACCATAATGCCGTTGGTACTGATTGAGGTAGCGCCTCTCTCTTAGCTTTCTTGCTCCCTAGCGTTATATTTTTCTATTTATCCATGTATTTTTACATACCCAAACATGCACTCACATGTATTTCACATACAGAAACACGCACATTATATATATGTATGTATATGGTACATATATATAAATATATATATATATATATATATATATATATATATATATATATAAAATGTACACACTATATATATATAGTATATATATATATATATATATCATATATATATATATATATATATATATATATATATATATGATCCCCTGAATATATTCCTAAGCTAACATTATCCTTTCCATTTGACTTAATGTGATATATATTTCTGTGCAAAACGGAATTTGTATGTGTTGTTATTTGTATCTTATGCTGTACATATATACACGATAACATTGTATAACATAAACCATGTTGTTAAACATTTTTACAAGTAAATATCACATTCGTCGTCGGAAATAAAAAACCTGCTCGAATGTACCCAAGTATTTACAGACGCTCAGTGCAGCCTGCATGCTCTTATATTTGCTAAACACACACACACAGACACACAGACACACACGCACACACACACACACACACACATATATATAATATATATATATAATATATATATATATATATATCTACATGTGTGTACTGTAATATATACATACATATGTAGTCACGTACACAAAAAACAACATTTTAAATTGGAAAACGGACGTTGCAAAAAATAGTACAACGCTCAAAATATGAAAAATCCAGAAACTCAGCAGTCCTGCTTCTCAGACTCACACACCCTGATACACAGAGGCATACACTCCCATCGAGCGCACGTTGCATGCAAATAAAAAAAGTGGATGAAGAAATACAAAATGCAAAATATGGTACAAAAAAAGCCTAGACTGTAAACGGTAAAGACAACAGACGAAAAGGACATACACACCTTCACATATATCTATATTACAATGAACATCCTCATCTGCTGGACTGAAGGGCCGCTTCAGACTATTGGAAGGCGAGGAGAGATGCAACGGATTATCATAGAAGCGCTCGGAAGAGATGGCCAGGTAGTTAAGGTGTGAACTAGAGTGGCGTCTCATGTTTTGGGGTAGGTACGAGGATTGGATGGGGGGGGCTTGTAAGGCTAGAGGCGTGCATTGGTGGGATAAAGGACTGTTTGGCAGGTGCTGCTGGTCGTGTTGCTCTTGCTGTGGCTCTTTTGGGTTTAAATTACCATTCATTTGGGGTATGGTATGGCAAGGTGAAGTAGGTACCAAGGTAGCGATGTTCGCAATGCCATTCTGGTTTTGCGTAACATCCGGGACCTCGGTGTTACCGGGTGACGAAGCCCGTGAGCTGGATGAACTGTCACTACTGGGATGGGCCAGTTCGGCTGTCATGGTTTTGTGCAGCTCCGCTTTTGCTCTCCTGATGACCCAGATGGTGAGGGCGATGCTAATGGCAATCTGGCAAGAATAAGATCACTCGTTAGTTGTTGACGTATGGAAATTGTTTACTGTCTAGATACTGTAGAGCTTCAGGGAAAAACTCCAATAAGGCAAGACCAAGGAGATGAGAAAAGAATGAAGTTGAAGAACTTCCTTCGATGTAAGAACATGCAATAGATAAGAGGACGAAGTAAAGTCGTTCAAGTACCTAGAGAGTGCCTGACTAGGAATGGAGGTGGCATTACGAGTGAAAAGTTAGAATTTCTATGGTTAAAGAAGCGTTTTTATGGTGAGGGGGGATTCTGACACTCAAATGAAATCTAAGCTCAGGGAAATATTAGAAAAGAAACTTTTATATGAAAGGAGGTATTGTACACATCAGAAGCATGGTTAATACAAGCAGTTTTACGGGTGTATGGATGAGGTATACATACTAAAGGAATGGATGAGAGAATTATCGTTTCTTTGTATGTGGTAAGTTTGATAGAGGAGAATGTAAGAATTATGGGGGCATAGTATTAATTAGTGTAGCCGGGAAGGTGGATGATAAGGTTTGGTCTGAGAAAGTAAGAAAGGTGAAAGAATGACAGATAAGCGAGGAACTGTGAGGGTCTAAACAAGGAGAGGGGGACGTGAATCAAATGATTGTTATGAAACAATAAAATGAAGAACTTGAAAATAAAGTCCAGGCTGTATGTTAACAGCATGGACGAAGTTAGAAAATGATTATGATAGATATGATAAAAATGTAAAGAATAACATTTTTACAATATATGATGTAGAAGATCATATATTAAATTTTTTGTCACTGCTGTGAAAGGGCAGAAGCTAGTGAAAGTTGAAGTGTTTGGAAGGGGAGAAAGGTGAATAATTGTGAGCAAAAGCAGTTATGAGAATAAATGGAAAGTAGAAATAAGAAGCGTGGAATGTTAATAAGAATGACAAGAATGGAAGGGTCAATTTGCATAGTTTTGCATGAATAAATGTAATAAATGAATCCAGGATGAAATAAGGCTAAATATGAAAAGTAAAGTGTGAGTAAAGGACTGACAAGTCTTGGAGTGTATGTAGTATATATAAAGAGAATGTAGGAATCACGGAGGTTTATTGCGCCAAACCTCCATCAAAGAAGTGAAGTGCGGTTGGTGAATTTGATTGAAGGGAAAAAATCATGCTTGGAAGTGCATTTTTGCCTACTATATTTCCGTGTAAGAAATGAAATGGAAATGAATACGAACATCAATAGGAACACTGAGAAGGTTAGCTTAGGTGTTTTGAGATGGCTGGCCATGTGGAAAGACTGGAGGGTGATAGGTTAGTGTAAAGTGTATATATATCATTTGCAAGTTTAGGAGGGAAGGGAGGTTTAGGAGGGAAGGGAAGTTTAGGAGGGAAGGGGAGAGGAAGACCGAAGTAGGATGGACGGGGAGAGGAAGACCGAGATAGGAGGGAAAGCGGCATTAGAAAGGAAGGCCTTGGTGTGTAGGAAGAGTAAGAGTGCGTACAAGGCAGAGGGACTTCGCTAAGTGTGGGTAAGAAGGGTTCGAGGCACCGCTGATGAGCTTTCTGTATAGGGTTATGAAACATCTATTGATGTGGAGGTTTACCTTACAGGCATTCCTCAACAACTACCTTACAGGCATTCATCAACAATTAGCATTCATCACAATTTACCTACATGCATTTCATCAACAATTACTTACATGCATTCCTCACAATTAACCTTACAGCATGCTTCCCAACAATTAACTTTACATGCATTCAATTCAACAATACCTTTACATGCATTCCTCACAATGTACTTACATGGCATTTCCTCAACAATTCCTTACATGCATTCTCAACAATTACTTACATGCATTCCTCCATTACTATACAATACCATTCATCAACAATTACCTTTACATGCATTCTCAACAACCTACGTTAGAGGCATTCATCCAACAATTACCTTACCATGACATTCATTCACCATACGCTTACTGCTTCAGCACAATAACTTACATTCATTCATCCAAACAACCTTACTTAGCATGCATTCATCAACAACTACCTTACATGCATTCATCAACAATTACCTTACATGCATTCATCAACAATTACCTTACATGCATTCCTCAACAATTACCTTACATGCATTCCTCAACAACTACCTTACAATGCATCATCAACAACCTACTTCAGAGGCAATATCAACAATTACTTACATGCATTAACATCCACAATTACAAGTTACAATTGCATTCCTTCAAACAACTAACATTACATGCATTCATCAACAATTACCTTACAGCATTCATCAACAATTACCCCTTACATGCACTTCCATCAACAATTACCTAAAGCATTATCAACAACTACCTAGAGGCCATTCATCAACAATACCTACATGCAGTCCACAACAATTACCTTAAACTGCAATTCCTCAACCAATTTACCTGAATGCAAGTCCATCAACAATACCTAACGATTGCATTCCTTCAACAATTATACATGCATTCCGCACACAATTACCTTAACAAGCATTCATAACCAAGGACCTTCGAATGCAATTCTATCAAACAATTACCTACAGCATTCCTCAACAATACCTAACAATTGCATTCCATTCAACAATTACCTACATGCAATTCATCAAAACAATTACCTTAACAGCATTCATCAACATATTACCGTACATTGCCATCAATCAACAATTACCTTTACCTACATGCATTTCATCAAACAATTACCTTACTGCATTCATCAAACAATTACCTTACATGCATTCATCAACAATACCTTTACAGCATTCATCAACAATTCCATTACAGCATTGTTCATCAACAATTACCTTACCTACATTGCATTCATCAACAATTACAACTACATTGCAGTTCATTCAAAACATTAAACCTTAACATTGCATTCCAATTACCTTACATGCTTACTTACATGCATTCAACAATTACCAAACAAGTTACACCAGGCATCATCAACAATTACCCTTACATGCATTCATCAACAATTACCTTATGCCATTCATCACAATTACCTTACCTTACATGCATTCCTCAACAATTACCTTACATGCATTCCTCAACAACTACCTTACATTACATGCATTCATCAACAATACTTACATGCATCATCAACAATTACCTTACCATGCATTCATCAACAATTACCTTACTACATGCCTCATCAACAATTACCTTTACCCTTACATGAAATTCATCAACAATTACTTACCTTATTGCATGCATTCATCACAATTACCTTACATGCATTCATAACATTCCCATTCATCAACAAACCTTCCTTACATGCATTCATCAACAATTCATTAGTTAAAATATGAATGACTCAGTGACTGTTGCGTTGTTTTTTAAACCACCGCTGCCGGGAGAAATGGTTTAATATTAAAATATACACGTGAAAAAAGTCATTAAAATGTAACTTAAATACAATGATTCATTAGTTTTAAGTTACGAGGGAAGATGGCTGGAAAAATGGGAGTAAGGGTCGCATATATTAAAAAAAAGAAAACAAATTTTAAGAGGTGACATATGTTGCCAACTGACTCAAGCAAAAAAAGTGACAGTTCTAGGAGGAAGGGCTTACTGGGAATACTTGTGTTCCGAATATTGCTGCTTGGATTACAAAGCTCTCTCAACTGCTTTTCTACAATTATTTACTTTATTATCTTTTTATTTTTTTTATTATACATGAAATTAAAGGCAACCTGGCCGTCTTAAACTTCAGAGACACGTAAATCACAACAATTCTATTTTCTGATGTCAGTCAATCGCTCACCTGTACGCTGAATATGATCCAGCCCGTAGCCGTTGCAGAGGAGGAATCTGACACAACGTCCTGTAAATTCCTCACCGTAGTACCCAAGTAACAATTCAGGAGTTGCGTTGGAAGAAGGCCAATGACGGATGCCGTCATGTACAGCAAAGTTGACACACCTGACACCTGCAAGGAGAGAGTTGTGTTGTAAACGAAGAGTTTCTAAGGATATTGCAGGAGGAGGACTGTGGCGAACGAGGGGTCTACAAATGTATCACTGGGAAATGTTGCTGCACGGTAGGCTATTGAAATTTATAAGCCATGAAAACTACAAACATTAAACCTTACAAAAACACAATGGACATCACTCTAGAAAAAAAAAATCAGACAACACTGAGGGATGCTAGTTTGAGCTTTAAGAAACCAAATTAAGTTATAGCCTTAAATATTATACGTATATAAAGAGTTGTACAAATCCATGAATATAAAAAAGAAGAAAATGTTACGTGTTCATGCGAATGTCGACGGGATAATGATAAGTATGATGGAAAACTACGGCTGAGGTACTGAAAGGACGGATAATATATCCATAATCTAAGTTTAAATGGATGGGGTAATGAACGAAGTCGAGGGTAGAGCAGAAGTTAACGGTCCACGTTGCAGGCGGAAGAAAGGAGAGCGTGAATTATTCTACTTAATATATCAAACGGATTAACCAGGCCGCCGCTGTCACAATAATTCCAGCCTCTCGAAAGTCTCCGCCCAAAGGATGTGCCAACATGAGAGGTGAAACTTTGCGACAGACAAAGTCAAGGAAGCTGCAGCACTTGCAGGAAAGAGACCAGAGTAAGCGGGTAAAGGGGTGAATGGGTTCACCAAGGAACCTTTGATATGGTCTACGTTGCATCCCAAAAGGTCAACTGTTCACGCTACCCTTTCACGGTTGCCGTAAAGCATGGTGAAGGCTATGGTAGCTTCACCCGTGACTGGATTGGAATCCAACCAAGGATGAAAGGGTTCTTTATTAATATCCAAATGTAATTCAAGGTTTGCACTTAAAAGCATGTCCGAGAAATATGGGCATATCGAGAAATTAGAAGGTCGTTTCGGCTAACAACAAAGCATGTTTCTGGTGAGTATAACCAGTAGAGCGTGTCTGTATACATGATACTGCTAGCCATATAAACATCAAAAAGCGTATTAACTATATATATATATATATATATATATATATGTATATATATATATAATATTATTGTCTGTATATATATTATATCTATATTTAACTCTATCGTTGTGTGTGTGTTGTGTGTGTGTGTGTATACATATACAATCATATATATATACACACACATATAAATATATGTGTGTGTGTTTTTACATGAGTGATCTAATAACACAGTGTCCTGGTTACTGAAGACTAACAACCCCCCCCCCCCCCAACCCGCTCCCCAAGAGAAAGAGCTACCAGAATCATGGCCAATTAAGTAGGTATAACTGAATGCTTTGGCCTTCTAAGGTCACATTACTTTTCAAGTGAAGAGAGCTGTCTGCATAACGTAAATATTCATGCACATGCTAATTCTGCAGAACAAATAACGACGTAAGTATACAGTGACTCAGAATAAACACGGTGACTTATCGCGAGGTTTTACTTAGGAACAACGAAATTACGAACCATTATGCACTGCACGCGAGACCTGCATCGATGTTTCTATATGAATAACATATCTGACAATGGGAAACTGGATCCAGGAAGTGAAGTATCTTGACCGCCATGATGTCTAACTCACGTCTGAGGAATTTACTATCATGAACTCAACAGATTTCCTAAATATCCTTGCGGTAGGGGTGTAAGAATACTACCACCGTAGGTCCTGCGTGTTGTAAAAGGCGACTAAAAGGACAGCTGCTGCCTTGTAGTCTTACTTTTGAGTAAAAGGCCAGGCCCACCGCCACTAACTGTGGAAACTGCTGCCTTGCAGGTGGACTTTTTAATCAAAGGCGAGGCCCACCGCCAATAACAGTGCATGATGACAGGTAGGGCATGCGGTCGTAAAAAACCTTTTTACCAAACTATAGACCATGCCTGATGTTTTAGAACGCATCAGGCAACCGACCCCTTAATGTAGGGATAACGGTGGGAAAGAAGACGACTCAACAGACTTCCGAAAACGTCGGCAAATTCTGCATCATAAAGCCAGCGCCATTAGGTGGTACATATAATTCTCTAGAATACTGATAAGCATCACTTAAGAAATCCTCCATGATATGCCTCTAGGTGTCTGCTGCGAATACACTTATTGAATCATGCTTCAGAAACTGTAATATATCAGCCTAAAAGATGTTTTAAGAACTGAAAACACAGGGGCTCCTTAACTCCGATCATATGATACATTAGCATAAACACCCGACTGAGTACCAGGTTCCTCAAAGGTTGTGGCGAGGCGATATTTGAAAAAGCTAAGTGACCCAGTAACTATGACGAATGCCGTTGGCTCCCTAAAGGTCTTCTTTAAATAAATAACTGGCCCGAGAAAATCCATTTCCTGGAACTGAATGTCAAGCGTGGCTGTCATTTCCGTTAAGTTACTCGGATATAAAGCGATTGATTACCCATATGTTTTTTTTTTTTTTACGGTAAGGTTTTTTTCTCTACATGGTCACAAGTGCCACGCCCCTTCTTCTATCTCTTTGATTTTGATTGTTGCTGAGATTATGAAAATGACCTTCGAAATCACAAGCCTAATTTCATCTCTCTCTCTCTCTCACATCAAGTACACCGTAAATATTATTCACCATTATCAGTTATGACACAGCATGTGTTGCAGATGTCAGACCTGATGATGGTATGTTATTCACAAACCACTGAGTGATCCATTAAATTTATGTTCCATAAAGGAGCTTTTGTCGTGTGGTTTTATAGCAGAGCCCTATAGCTTGCTATCAACGCATATCAAGTTTCCCTGAGGTAAATATTGCTTTCCATCTTCTTAGGCACCTTGCGCTCTATTTGCACTCAATTTTGACCTCTTGAAAACCACGTCCCAAATGAAATTTGGTTGCTAAAACCTAAGGTCAGTAGTTTGAAATGGAAGAACGTGTTAGAAGCATTTGAAGTCTATAGAGTGCCAGTATCAATTCGAATAGAACATATATTACGGTACTCTTACCACTGAAAAAAAAAATGTGTAAGAATTTTTGGTATCCCTTGCAGGTAAATCAGTGTCATGATCTCATATTGTTACAGGGTTAAAAAAAACATATCGGTGGAGCCCCGTCAGAATTTTTACACTTTTACGATTATCTTTAAACAGCGCATAATGCAGTGCACTTCAATTTACTTTTATTTTTCTGGTAAAAAGGTTTATTGTTGCAAGTTATAGTTTAAAATTAGTCATCATACATAAAAAAGTAATATTTTTTATCATACCACTTAACATCAGTCTGAAACAATTGGGTATAATTTTTTGTAGTTATATTATACCACCTAGTATCAATCTGGAACCATAGGTATATTTAAAAAATCCGACCTAATCCACTGGTAGAGAATAGTTAAATTTGTCATCTCTGCAGAGATTTTGTATTTACCAGTCTTCCCGAACAATAACACCTCCATGTATAGGGAGTAAAATTTGGTACTTATTGATCAGTCGATTTTCAGGATGGTTGGATAATTTTATCACGAAAGTTTGTTGTTTAACTTTTATCATTTTGCCAATAAACAGACTTGTTACCTTGAGCTAACTTTAGCCTTAAATAAAATAAAAACGACTGAGGCTAGAGGGCTGAAATTTGGTGTGTTTGATGATTAGAGGGTGGATGATCAACATACCAATTTGCAACCCGCTAGCTCCAGGAGTTTTTGAGATCTGAGGGTGGACAGATCAGGAGCTTTTAAGATCTAGAGGGTGGAGAGAAAAAGTGCGGACGGACAGACAAATAGCCATCTCAATAATTTTCTTTTACAGAAAACTAAAAAGGATGGAAAATAAACAATTTGTAACGATAACTTCTCTGTATTGATGTCTCTTACATACAGTCAGGTTTCGGGGATATAATATTCCCATTCTCGAAATTGAACAGAGTAGGTGTCTGTTTCTCGTGCTTGAGACAATTTGCATTTGATTTGAAAACAGTAAAATGAAATTGATGCACAAAACTCTTCGAAATACCTTTGACGTCATCAATATTCAATAACAGAGAGAAGAGAAAAAACAAATACTGTATCGACTAATCAGTGAGGGAAGGTGCAGGGAGACATAGCTCAGGTGATACAAACTGCAAACGCGACTCATTCCTATTTAGAATGAGTATACGTTATTATTCTTATTTGTGAGTCTTATCTGTTAAGATAAAATTAATATTCTTGATTTTATCTGAATTTTATATCAACATCTGACTTAATTTTCCCTGTGTTTTTTTCTTTAATTTGTGTGGATGGGGATTTTACTTTGTTAGAGCTTTTTGATTCAGTCAATGACACTTGTGATACTAATTGGAACAAAGATACGATATTCAGGATTTTATACTTGATAATAGAAGTCTTAGAAAATAAGCCACCCCAAAAAAATCAGCGAAAGAAAAGATACTTAATAAAACTTGAAAAAAAAAAATCGGAGAGTGATGCTCTCCCTTCGCTGAAGCGGAAGCATGACGCTCCGAAACTGTAAGTGGAATTCTTAAAAACATTTGTTTTCCAATGTATCTTTTTTTCCAAGTCTCAAAGTTCAATACTGATCTACTATCAACACTTAAACATATCAGATGCAATGAAATTGGGGTATAAGGAGATTTTTGAAATCTTAGAAGTTTCTTTTTTTTTAATCTAAGTTTTGTAAAATGTTATAAAAGATTTTTTGTTTAACCTAAGACCTTTAAAACCTTGGAAAAGATATTGATTACACAAACCTACTCGTCAAATCAGTTGCAAGAGTTAAAAAAAATGCCAAAACCCGACATGATTCACCTTGATCAGCAATCGTCATAATGAACATGAGTTTCTACCAAAATAGAGTCTTTCGATAAATGAAAGTAAACAAAATAGAGGCTGACTGGACGGCAATTTAGTGATCTTGTCTTGCCTAAGCCTAAAGGACATAAAGCGAAGAAAGATAGAGGTGAGGAGTCAATGGTCGCCAAGTGATACACCCCATAGAGTAAATTAGAATATGGAAAAAATATAAAATTTTCCTTTTTGTAAAGAACATATAACATTCTTTATACATGGAGGTTCAATAAGATAATTAGAAACAAAGAATTAAACAAACACAAGGCTCAATTTCCGTTCTGCATAAAGTCAACTAAATAAAAAGTTCCTTATGATCTTTATTTCTGTGTTGGAAGAGCAGTTTTCCGATGTCAGTAGTGGTTACTAACTCTAAAGAACCTTTCTCGAATATCTCGTTTAATGGAAAAAAAAAAAAAATAAGCCCCAATACCCATCGGCATTAGAATGACATTTACCTTCCTAATAAATTATCTATAATCAACGGAATGTTGTAGAAAACAGAACTATGAAATACTCACTATTTGTAGTATAAGAATGCTACCTATTCATTAGAAATGCTTACTAGTGTTATGAAGCATTCAACCAAAGTTGCCGACATTATTTTCTAAATGGAACAAGGCGTGATACGACTTCCAGCTTACTCAGGACGCATGCAAGATTTTCCCCTCACGCATCAGTTGTAAATATTATATTCCTAACTTTTAACGTAAATTAAAACATGCTAAAATCAACGGTCAACGAGCCTTGTTTCACCAACGAAAATTAAAATAAATACGCTATATTTTAACAAAAATAATTATTCTTTACTGTTTAACATGCACATTATTTATTCTTTACATTTTCATTTTAATAAATAAATCATAAATAAATCATAAATATCCTATCCTAAAACCCAAAACGCCTTTTTCAGACCCTTTTAGGCTCTTCCATAGACCTTTCCTAACCCCAACAAGAATAAGAACAACAACAACAACAACAAAGTTGTTTGTAGACTTACTCCCCGAGTAAGCGAAAATAATCAGTTTTCATATACATGTACATATTGGCCATTGTTTCTCGTCCGACTGAATCGTAACACTCTCATTAGCTACAAGATCATTCTAACACCTACAATATTCAAACGGTCATCGCCTGTAAAATCATATAAAGAATTCACTTCGTGACGTAGTACTACTAGTGAGAGCGACCGTGAGTGAGTGAGTGTCTTGGGCTTAGCAGAAATTTAGTATTTCAGTCGTACGTTTGTTGTTTAAAAGTTACTCTACATTCAAACTCCATCTGCAGAACAAACCAATCACTCTACAAAAACACGTAGAAAATGCTCCGAACCGTATAATCCAGGCCACCGAAAATAGATATATCTTTCGGTGGTCTCGGTATAATGCTGTATGAGCCGCGGCGGCCCATGAAATTTTAACCACGGCCCGGTGGTGGACTGACCTATATTGTTGCCAGGCGCACGATTATGGCTAGATTTAACCTTAGATTAAAAAAAAAAAAAAAAAAAAAAACCGAGGTAGAGGGCTGCCATTTGGTAGGTTCGGTGATTGGAGGGTGGATTATCACCATACCACTCGGCAGCCCTCTAGACTCCGTGGTCTTAAAGATCTGAGGACGGATAGAAAAAGTGCGGTCGGTTAGACAAAGCCGTCTCAGTAGCTTTCTTTTACAGAAAACTAAGAAGGACGTTGGTTTTGGAGAGAAGCAGGAAATTCTTCAATATGAGGAAGAATATAAGTTCTCTTTAGGGACAAACTGGAAAATGGCAACGGACATATTCATATTCGACTTGCTGAACTAAAGTTCCAGTTTCATGGTACAATCACACATCTACTACACTTGGAGTTCATCAACATCATATCTAATCAGAATCGTTCATCAAATTCAGGGGAAGTCGTAACCTAACGTCAATATACCAAAAACGATCTCTCTCTCTCTCTCTCTCTCTCTCTCTCAACCCCTTCACTCCTGTATCTCTCTCTTCTACAACCACCCCTTCATTAACCCGCCCCCTCTCTCTCTCTCTTCCTACCCCACCCCTTCAATTCTCTTTCTCTCTCTCTCTCTCTCTCTCTCTCCTCTCTTTTCACCCCCCCACCCCCGCCCCCCCTCTGTCCTGTATAATTCAGCTGTTCTATCGAATTCCTATACTTCCCGGTGGTCCGCTCCCATCTGAACGCCCTGTACAAAGGCTTCTCTCAGAAACGTTTGTTATCGTGGCGGTAGAAATCGAACTTTTATGCAACCGGCATGCAATGTTGACCTTAAATAGATCTGGGAGAACACTCATCCAAAAAATATTATATAAGCATGAAGGGCTGTCTACTGCGTCATAGTCACTGACAGCCGGAGAACAAGGGAGTAAAGTGCATAATTATCTAGAGCATCCATTACGAAAGTGAAACAAATGAACATGGAAAAGATAAGATAAAACACTCTACACTTACCAGCACATACTAACAGACACCGGAATGATCAATACAATGATTATTATAGATCCCCAAAGCCTAAATATGAGAAATGGAAGCTAGGCTGTTACATTGCAGTCACCTGAGCAGACTATTGGCTCCTTTAAGAAGACAGGCAGATTTGTTTTACGAAAGGGTGAAGAAGCTAACGTTAACGTGAAAATGTCAGTGGAAACGATAGTTGAGGACGTAAGGAAGTCAATTAACAGGAAGAATAATGGAAAGCCGGCTGGAACTGATGAGATTACGGGTGAGATGCTGCTGCACAGCGCTGACAGAGCGGTTGTGGGTCTGATTTGGGTGAGCAAGAAACGCCTTGAGGAAGAAATGATTTTAAAGTAACTGACGAGACTAATCATTGTTTCTTTGTACAAGGGTAAAGGTGATTAAGTTGAATTTAAGAATAATGGTGCATAACGTTATTTAGCATGTAGCGGAAGGTACAGGGAAGGATTAAGACGGGTACAGTCAGACCTAATAACGAAGACGGTGTGTAAAAAAAAAAATTACTATTACGAAAAAGTTGCGCGGAGAGTTTGTGAGTAATGGGACAACCTGTATATGGTGTGTATATACACAGAAAAAAGCTTATTACAGAATTCACAGAGATGTGATAAAAAAATTTTAATGCAAGTGAAATTTGTTTTTAATTTGGGAGAACAGCTGGTACAAGGTTTAATATGGGGCCTATACAATGGTATGTTTCCATAGCTTAGTAATAATTTTGAGGACATGAATGAGAGATATCGAGGAAAGTAAGGGAAATGTAGTTACAAGTTTGTGAGATAAAACCTGGCACTTCAATGAAATGGGTGGTGCTGGTAGAAGTAACGGAATTAACTCATGATACGAAAGAGAAACTGCAGAGGTTAATGAAAGAGTTCAAGTGTTTCTAAGAGCATTAAAAGATAATTTTTTCAAGAAAAAAGTTGAAGTTAAATTGAAGTCAAGAAGGATCCACGAATATAATCATGAACGGTGGAAGAATGGAAATGCCTTACTCAGGCAGGAATCTGGAAGTACATGAGGTAATAGAAGTGTAGAATCACTAAATACAGTCATGAGAGAATGGATGACGTAGATGCGAATAGGTGGGAGAGCAGAAGATTTGTGACAGAAGTGGAGAAAGGTCATGCTTGGAGATGATGCAGTGAAAAAATGCGAATAGGTGGGAGAGCAGAAGATTTGTGACAGAAGTGGAGAAAGGTTATGCTTGGAGATGATGCAGTAAAAAATGCTGATAGTGAAGAGATGCTGTACGACTGGTGAATGAGTTTGAAAGTGTTGTGAAATTAGAGTTAAAAGTGAAGATTAGTAAGAGTAATGTTGTTGGCTTATATGAAGGCTAGGAAGACGGAACAATTCTTTGTATGATGATGCAAGAATGTATGTGGTTGACTTTCACAGGAATAGGAGAATCGCAGGACACATGAAACATAGATAGATGGCATGGGAACTTACCAAGGTTCTGTCTTGGAAATGTATGAAGACTTCTGGCACAACTCTTCTTAGCAAAACATTCAAGTTATCGAATGTAAGTGAAGAAAAAAAATATATATGTATATATATGTGTATATATATATATATATATATATGTATATATATATATATATATATATATATATATATGATATATTTATATATTATTTATCACTGTAATATATATGAAGTACACTGAACTTGAAAGGTTGGGAAATATACGGATAGAATGAAAGTTTATGAAGGAGGTTTTATAAGGCAATAAGATGGATTAGTTTTCTGGTGGTTTGGTCATGTGGCGAAAATAAAAGATGAATTGAATGAGAGTACACACAGTTTTGAGAGGAAAGAGGAGAGAAGGAAAGAAAGAGAAAGTGCTGGGTTAACTCGAGTTTTATTTTCCCAATGCAAGGGTCTTAATATCTAAGGTTTAAAAAAAAATAACGTAAATGAAAAGTGGTGTTAGTGGCCTACGGCAATACTGATGAGTCTCCTGTTGTGGTGTACGAAGCAGATCGAACTGTGGATGTTTTCTCCACAGGTGTTATACATTTCAGGCCTGTAATGAGGTAGGTGGGTCGGGGGGAGGGGGTCGAACGAAACCCCCCAAATTTCTGGAAGTCCATATTTTCAAGTATTTCATCTTGTATTTACCAATATATATGCAATGACATTTATAGAACAAAAGGTCCAGTTTTGGGGGAAAAGGCCACCCCGCATAAAAAGCTCTGGGTACGGTCCTGATTATTCAGCAGTTAAAGAACTATTATGGCAGTATTTGTTGTCAAAATTTGTCTGTATAACCGTCCAGTTTTGGACAGAAGTATTTATTGGTAACATACGCACGTACACGCGCGCGCGCAGTGCATTCTGGATAATAATAATTCCTTACAATCTTGTACTTCCTTAGCTAGATTACACAGGAAGAAACACTCAATAGAAAAATGAAAGAAAAGAGGAAAGAACTAAATATCTAGTTATTAGGAATTGATATTTAGCTAATTATGGATAAACTTGATGAATAAAGAAAACATAAGCCAAAATGGAATGGAGTAAAGAAAAAGAATATACTGGAACTTTGAGTAACCATGAAACATACACATTCAGACCTAATATTGTTTGTGGAAGGAATGAACAACGTCAGTTAACTGGATAGGAATCTGAATAATTAATTCAAAATATTCGATCTCTCTCTCTCTCTCTCTCTCTCTCTCTCTCTCTCTCTCTCTCTCTCTCTCTCTCTCTATTTACGTGCCATTAGTTTCCACAAATTAAAAGTATCACCGCTGCCGTTGCATAACATTGGACTAACACAAATACAAAAACAAAGCCACAACAACAACAACAACAACAACAACAACAACAATAATAATAATAATAATAATAATAATAATAATAATAATAATAATAATAATAATAATAACATATTCGAAAGTCAGGGTAGCTAATTCTTTCACCGGTTCCATAATTCATTTTGTTTACAAAGGTAATATTCAGTATTAACCAATCGTGGTATATTTAAAAGCAAACACCCAACGCATAGACTGAAATAAAAGCGAAAAAAACACAGAATAAACATGATATCGAAATGAGTAATTTACGCTTGTGTGAAAAAACCTATCCCTGATGTATAAAAAGTATTTTTCCTCTTCATGAAACGAAACTTCCTGTACTTGACTAATGACAGGACAGCCCTAATCGATGAGGGGACGACCTAACAGGAATTTTAAGTTAGAAAACGTGTCTGAAAAGTCTTATTCAGGGATGGAAAAAAAGGACAACATAATCCATTATGAGATTGCGTTCTAATGGTGTTTATAACATTTTCAACACATTACTGGGAAAAGTTTTTTATTGATTTACTCATTATCTATAATCCTTTCTGTGATTAAAACTGGTTCACACACACCGATTCCGTCATTAAAATCTCTGGCAATCAAATGGGCAAGCTACAAAGCAATAACAGATCAGTATCGAACTGTGAAGACTTGAAAACAACTACAATATGGAGAACAAACATATTTAAGATATCAAAATACAGTTTCGGTGTCAAGCTGTCTCACAAAAGAGGGAGATTGACGCTCCGATACTGTATGTGGATTTCTTAAAAATACTTGTTCTCCAATCTGTGTGTGTGTGTGTGTGTGTGTTCCAAGCTACAGATCTAGGGGGACTTCACCAACGCCCTCACTTAACACAGCACCTTTCCGGGCATTCACCTTAACCTTCCGTTAAAATGCCTAAGATACAAATTTCATTGATAACTTTCTATTTAGTAATAAAAAAATGTATAATATCCATTTGGTTTTACTTCAATTAATGAGTTGTCTTCGTTCACTTTTGAAAAGTAGACAGAAATTAAACTACAATAGATTGCAATAAAACTTTAAAAAATAACTGGAAACTATAGTAGTCACATCAACCGTGTATTTGATGTCTAGGCCAGTCTCTTACGACGCTCCTGATTGGCTATTGATAACCCAATCACAGAGCTGGAAACTCTCAGTCTCTCTCGAGAATTCATATGGGTAGGATCTATGTTCCACCTCTCCTGAGGGATAAGTCTTTCAAAAGTATCGCTCAGGAGAGGTGGAACATACATCCTGCCTATGTGAACTTTATCGAGAGACTGAGAGTTTCCAGCCCAGTCATTGGGTTATCAACGGCCAATCAGGCTAAGAAATCAAATAGACGATTGATGTGAATCTGCTATAGTCATTATTTCCAATCACATTACTAAATTAAAAAAGGACTTTTTCTTATTACAAAATGAAAGGAAACACCATTACACATTCAGATATAACTGCCCACGAGGAATTCATAACACTAACTATCCTCTGTCCATCCGCCTTTGGTGTTTGCGCATGGTAACACTGCATCCCGGTCTTTAAATAACATCCTATGTCGCATATTAACGGTGTAATTCCCATACAGTAAATTATTAAAACACTTTTCAGTTGCAAATGTACACCAAGATATCTTTTAGTTACTTAAAACTTACACATTACGTAACTATTTAAAGCCCGGGACGCAGTGTTACCATGCGAGACCACCACAGGCGGATGGACAGATGGAAAAAAAACAGAGTATAGGTATATGAATTTTACTATAAGGGGCGAGTGCAACAAAAGGTTAGACACCACAACTGTACGATAAGTAAATAAGTAATTGAGGGTTCTCTTGCGTCATGACACGTGTGATATTAACTGTTTCAAAATATCAACACAGAGAGAGAGAGAGAGAGAGAGAGAGAGAGACTAAACAACAGAAAATATGCTCTGTGAATAACATCTATCTGCTTCTTTCTAGTGCCCGCATTTACCTTATCAAAACAAACAAGTGCTAGAGTGTAAGTATGTGTGTTTGTGTGTGTATGTATACACACACAAACACACACACACATATATATATATATATATATATATATATATATATATATATATGTGTGTGTGTGTGTGTGTGTGTGTGTGTGTGTAAATATCACATATAGGCGCAATTAGATTCAGAAAGCTTATCTCTGCTCATGTACATTTCTAATATTCTTAGACCCAATCTAAAGCGCGCGCACGCGCCACACACACACACACACACACACACACACACATATATATATAATATATATATATATATATATATATATATAATATATATATATATTATACATAGATTTTTGTGGGTGTGGCTGTTGGTGGTCATCAATTTATCACATCTAGGGGTGTGGAGGGTTAAGGTCGTAGTATGAACTTAATTCATTTAACAGATTTAACATCTTCTACGTACGGTACGGACGAGAGAGAGAGAGAGAGAGAGGAAGGTTCACCACCGAACTTACGGTAATTCAGAGCCATTTTTTGGAGCTCTCATTTTGATGTTCCAAGGAGAACGACCTCTTTGGCAAAGTACATTTTTGGGCTAGACCTATGGGCACTCCTTCAAGGGAGTTATTCTCAAGACCTTATTGGTCAACGGTAAACCGCTTTTTGTCTCAGCCGTGAACTTTTGATACACTCTTGAGGAGGGCGTTCCAATATTATTGGGGGCGTGATTTCACCATCCACAAGTCTGTGTTTTGCTTAGCTAAACTTTTCATTTAATGGAAATAACCTCATTTGTCAAGGTTCGGTCTATGGAATAATGCGACCCCATAAAATTGACACTCCACTGTATCTGTGCTCAGTCTCCATACGGTGCTCCTGACCCGTTTGCCCGCAGTCATTCACCAAACAATTTTTTGTTTCTTTTTTAAAGTAAACTACTGAGATGGCTATTTGTCTGTCAGTCCGCATTTTTGTCTGTCCGCCTCCAGACCTTAAGAACTCCTGAGGATAGAGGGCTGCAAATCGGTATGTTGATCATCCACCCTCCAATCATCAAACATACCAAATTGCAGCCGTCTAACTTTGCCGTTGACTATAATTGTTAATAATTAATATCAATACGTAAACATAGCATATTTAATATAATAAATATCCTGAAACCTATTCTCTGACTGTTGCTTTATTACTATTATTATTATTATTGGTACCAATAAGTAAACATATATCGAATCTAAGTCAATATCCTGAAACAAAATCTTTGATCGCTGCTTTATTATTATTATTACCTCTATCGTCATGAACAAAAATTTTGATCTATCCTAGATAGTAACACTTAAAACTTATAACCCTGTATGTATCCACCTTTGCGGCGTGTTTAGTACAAGCCCCTTGGCGATTACCGAAAAAACCTAAACAAAAGACTGTAAATATCATAAGGATAACGATCCCCAAGAAATATTAGTCCTAGATAACGACCCTCGAAAAATCTTGGGGGCTACTATCTTGGAAAATACCCTAAACATCAAAATGTTTTATGAATTAATGAACTATTCCTTTCCCTCATTACCTCCGAACGTATAAGTATAAAATTATATAAGGAAAACGTCAGTAACTTCAAATTGCAAGGACAAATTAGGACATGCAATTAACCATCTCAGTTTAAACCCCACCTGGTATTTAAATCCAAACTTCCAATGTCATCGAAGTTCCCGTTTAATTAGCAAATGTCACCTACGAAATCTCACGTGACCTTTCAAAGTGGCAGGCTAACATTTCTACTTAAACATACACCACATCACTTAGTTTGTAGTCTAGTCTCCGCTTTTTTCGTGTTTTTTTTTTTTCTAACCAAGGTTAATAGATTCTTTTCCAATTTCTTATATTCTGTTCCGATCGCTTATTCATTCGTAGAAAAGTGAGCATCATTGTTATGGCAACCCAGGCTCTTATTCCATAGTAGCTTCTGTATGAATATCTTTAGCGTTTGTAATCAGTGTCACCGGAGCTCAAGGTAATTTAACTCCCCCAATTGGATCTGCTTGTCAAAAACCATTCTCATGACAACTAATACGTTTTTGTTTGCTCTTGCTGCCTGACCGTCACTGGACGGATGATAAGCCATTATATTCGTCTTCTTTACATAGAAACGATCGCACACGTTCTGCAGCCAACTATTACTGTAATCAAATCCATTTTCTAAGGTAAACACACTTGGTGCTTGTGTATCTTTCTGCAAATTATCGTATCGAACCATTCTGAAGCACACTTCCTGCTTTTGCCTTAAGCGGAATTAAGACAAATCTTATATATTGATTATACAAACCAAAACATTCTTATTTTTTTATTGGTGTTCTCTAACCCAGAGATCAACTCTATCGCCATTCTTCTGAGGGGACCATTCGAATCTGGGTAAGCAACAATAGGAAAAGTACCCATTTATGGTTACCATTCCACACATCACATCAGTTAAGTCTCCAGCAGTAGTTCGCTAATGGTCCCTGAATATCCCTTTAAAGGATATTCAGTAATCCTCGTTAATCCTTGTTATAATTATGTGAAATTTACTTGAAGTTAAATATTCACCCTGGCTCATCCTGGATCTTTTCCTTATTATCGCTTAAATCTAGCGTTGATTCTTCTACAAGTTCAAAGCTATCCCATTTCCTTTAAAAGCCTCTACTTCTCTGTCATATAATCTGTCGAGAGAGCTCAGCTACCACATTCAACTTTCCTTGGAAATATCAAAAGCTTCCTTCACGAGCCTGTACCATTATAAACCAAAAAACATTGTGATCATTTACCAGAATATGACACAAGCTACATAAAATGGCTTAAAAATTTAACCCCTCCCAATGTCGCTCTATCGCTGACGCTTCAGTTTTTCCCGGGGCCTTTTAATTCTTTACTGTAATATCCTAAGCCTTGAAATTTACCTGATTGTTTTTGCATGAGAACGTGCCAATGCCTTCATCGTTAGCACCTACCACTATATAAAATTCTTCTCGACAGCAGTGAGCCGAATGACCTATTTGTTCCCAGTGTATGGGCTATAGCCTAGACCTAGTCTATTCCTTCGTGCCAAAATCTGTAGATTTAATTAGCTACTGTTTCTTATATATCTCGAAGGCCATCCGCTTAGGTTGTCTTTATGGTAATGAAGCGTCTTGCATTTACAAATCTCTGTAGGAGCGGCTAAATGAGTATAAAAACTTGCAAAAGTAAATCAGAAACCGGTTAAATACAAAAGTATTTTACCGCTGCGCTGTAACATCTGAATTACTTAAACTTATTTCTCGCTAATCGAATGACCACGACATTTCTTCAACTTTTCTCTGCGATTCGCTGCTTTCAATCCCTGCAATACTTTCTCTGAAAGATCAAGGTCTTTCTCAGTCGTGCTATTACGAACAACCAAGTAAAATTTAACGAAAATTTATTTATGAAGAATTCTCGTTAAAACTATAAAAAAAAATAATGGGACTTGACTAAAACGTAAATGGCACTCTTGAGAACTTACATCTACCGACCTTAGAGGTGGAAGTTTCGATTTTTCTGCGAGTGGAGTCCGTAACAATCCCATAAACAGATCAATAGTTATGAAATATTTTCGTCTGTCTAACCAACCACGGAAGTCAAATCACGGATGAACGGATCTGCCACCGTTTGTAAGTTTAACTCCTTGGGGTCCAGTACGGTACGTCTCATCTTTTTCTCGGTGGACACGCGAGCACAAAAGGCCAAGGTGAGTAAGAAGGACCTAAATTTCCCTCCGAAAACATTCGACTTACTTCCGCCTCAATCGCTTCCTTTTGAGAACGTACTATATTCTGTAGGCGGCCGTCTAAATTGCCATTCAGTATAATTGTATCTCGATATTTCCATAACAACATAACAGTTCCGACAAGTTACCTTTGGGTTCTGATAAAGCCAAGTTGTTTCACTGAGCACCGATTTGATTTTATGTTCACACAGCGGGTGGCCCGAGTTGCTGTGTGTACTTATTCCCTTTATTTGCAATTATTAATTGTCATCTGCAAAGTTCATTATTATTATTATTATATTTCTAAGTTTATTATCATTAATATTATCTTCATTATTATTATTATTATTATTATTATTATTATTATTATTATTATTATTATTATTATTGTCTATCACAGTCTTCCAATTCGACTGGGTGATATTTATAGTGTGGGGTTCCGGGTTGCATCCTGCCTCCTTAGGAGTCCATCACTTTTCTTACTATGTGCGCCGTTGTTGTTATTATTATTATTATTATTATTATTATTATTATTATTATTATTGAGTCTTGCTTTTCCCAGTTTTCGTATTCAGCCTTCTGGACCTATCTTCAGTAACCACCCAATGTTCCTAGCTGGAAATTAATTGTATGCAATCTTTTTTTTTTTAGCTATCATTTTTAATATTTTTTTTTACTAATATTCTCCATATTATTACTGACATGACCATTGTTATGAATGCTATATTTTTCACTTCTTCAACAACTGTGTGGACACTGTCGATTATCATTTTTATAACGTTGCCTCATGTATATACCATGAATGTGGGCCTGAGCTGAAATAAAGGATATTATTATTATTAATTTATGGTTCCGCGTCTGACGTTAAGCAAATTCCGTTACTCCTTCCACTACTTTAATCGGATGAGAATAAGTTTACCAGTCATTTAACTTAACACCTTTATTTAGATACAGTGGCGAGAATCTTGGACTACTGTACAATTGGTGACTTCGTTATGCCGATTTAAATCAACTCTAAATTTCTCAACGATTGTTGTTATTATTATTATTATTATTATTTTTTCTTTTTCTTATTTTTGAGTCGTCATCGAACTTCCTTAGAGTTCTGTTCCATTTTCTTCCGAATTGTTTCTCGTTTCTTGGCTCACGCGACCCGTTCGACCACTACAGTACGAAAGTCACAAACACAAGTCGTATAATTGTAGCGCGAATATAATAAACAGGTTGATAACAAGTCAACGTCCGGAGAATGAGAACGGATCCTTGGCAAATACTGGATAATCTTACTGATTAAGAGTACCAATAATCCGTTGACTTGTATTTATTATGATTATTATTAAGAAGATGAAACCTATTCATATGGAACAAGCCCACAGAGGTCACTGACGTGAAATTCAAGCTTCCAGAGAATATGGTGTTCATTAGGAAGAAATAAGACGAGGCAAAGGGAAATACAAAAAGAAGAGATTCCACTTTTTAAAAAGGAAAAACAGTAATAAATTAACAAAGAGATAAAAATGTATCCAAATGCAAGGAGAAGAGTGATGAGTGTGAAACAAGTTCTTAAGTACTTTTATAGGGTGCTTCACTGCAGTGTGGGCACACGTTAAATTTGACTGTCTAATTTATCGAACAGAAATCAGCCGTTTAGAAGTCGCTAATCTTCTTAAACAATCCCACTGTAAATCGTCTACCTCAGTTCAATGTAATTTTGTAATTTCACTGTTAGCCAAAGGTGAATTTGCCATAATTTAACGACGCGACAAATTTATGTCCCTAGCAATCCATAACTATTCATCAGCGATACTATTTTTTTTATGTCGAACTTGAAGCTGATTTCATTTAATACTTGTAATGCATTTTGCTGCATGGCACAAATTCTCATCCATAATCCTTTCTAGCCGCGTAAGTTCAAAGCTTATGATGTCGTTAATCCATGACATAATACCCCGATGCGAACCATGATCAATGAACACTGTTATCGTCAGACCATTAAGTATATTGATAAGAAATGAATGTCAGTGTAAAACTAGACGATGATAAGGAACCGAATTTTCCAATATTTGAAACCGAATTTGTCGGATTGCATTCATTTACTTGTTCCGTTTTATGAGCAACAAGAGAAAGATCTAGACTCGGAATGAAAATGCCCCGGCCTCTGGCAATTAAAAAGAGTAACATCACATCCACATCTATGTATACCTTTACTCCTGGGTCAGTTACCCATTCTGTTCGCTCCGAATGTGTTCGTTACTTTTCTCCCCAAACTAAACACTGATAAATAAATCTTAAAATAGAATAGAATAGAACATAGAATTTAGGCCAAAGGCCAAGCGCTGGCACGTATGAGGTCATTCAGTGCTGAAAGGAGAATTGACAGGATGAAGGTCTGAATCTGAAAGACGTAACGGAAGGGAAACCTCTCAGTTGCACTGGGAAACAATTTTTTAGAGAGGGTGAAAAGTCAAATGGAAGAAAGAGAATATGAACGGAGGTACAGTAAAGGAAATGAGAGAGGTTGCAAAGACCCTTAAAGGAATGCCTACAGTGTACCATGTGAGGTGTACTGATAGCACTACCCGCTAAGGGGGTTAAATTAATATCTGGATAAACACAATTCTTTTCTTCGATTAAGAAAAATGTATGCGCAAAGAAAAAAAATGTATCATCGTTCCTGTAGCAATTGGTCTGATACTCATAAAGTGTCATCCGGTTTATGTCGAATGTGTTTGTTACCCTTCTTTCCGGACTAAGTGCTAATAAATTAGTATTAGAATATTGGGAAGATGTTCATATGTCAATGTCCATGCATTCACTGGTCTAATATTCATAAACTGTAACCCGGTTTCTTGTCGAATGTTTTTGTCACTTTTCTTTGAGGACTAATGTAAAATTAAAATTAAGATGACTGGAGATATATTCATGTATCGAAAGATGTAATACACTGAAACCGTCACCAGGTTTCTTAGCACGATTATGATCATTTACGATACTTTGGGGTAGACGTACCAACAAAATGGCCAATCCAATCAGTTCTGCCAAATGACTTGCATTACATTTTCCATTCGTGACTAGTTGTGATGGTGTGAAGAATTATTGCTACCATTGATTAGTACAGGGGCTACGGAAGGAAAGGTAAGTATAACTACGTGTAACCGTTAAATTCCCTAACACTGTCTAATTCTCTGGCAAATATTTCTTTAAAGCAGAACAGGCTTTTGCCAATCGGCAACTCTTCTTCTCGTACGTGCGTAAAATGTGACACGCTCCAGGAAAACAAACCAGAAAACGCGAACCAAAAACCATCAAGTTCCTTGATACAAATATCAGGAAAATTATTACATATGAATTGCTTAAAGGCCATGTAAACCATTCAAAGAATTTGCGCAAGAACACTCAGAGAACATGTCAAAAAATTGGTGAACCCTGACAAACACAACTCTTTTCCTTCGATTACGGAAAATATATACCAAAATGAAAAAAAAAGCAAATAAATAAATGTAATGCACTAGAAGGCGGAATATTGCTATCTACCAAAATAAAACTACATCAAAAAACAATTACCCAAATTGACTCAAATCACTTCCTGTAACGATATTATTATCTATTCAACAAAGTTGAATAGATAATAATATCTATAGATAATATAAATTAAATCCGTTTCTTGTTTTTCAGGCAAAAATTAGTTTTCAATTACAGATATATTACATTACTGAATTTCTCGCATCACCTGTCTTGACCTATATAAGCTATTTCTTTTGCATATTCTTGTCCCTTTGTAATTTATATGCCTAATTCCCAATTTTTTTATCCCTTTGCAATATATACCTATCTATTTTCACAAGCACAGGTTCACAAAAAGTCCTGCATTCTCTGGGTGCCAATACCCTGAACCCCTTTAACCAATTATCAGACTTACTCCAATAAGTATAGCTCTATAATCCTTAGTTCTTTTTTCAAATATAAAAGTGGTCTAGTTCACAGTTTGAAGATGCTGTGCCCTAATGGGAGTGAGGGATGTCCTTGAGACTACTGTTACATCTTAAA
>NC_061110.1:81571409-81588909 GCF_015104395.2 Macrobrachium nipponense | reverse complement strand
GGCAAGCTGCCTTGTTCCATAAGGACATAAGTAAATAGTACTAAGCCTTGTTCCATAAGGACATATGTGAATAGTACTAAGCCTCGTTCCATAAGGACATAAGTGAAAAGTACTAATAATAAAGATGGCGAAGAAATCCACAATGGTGCAGAAGTAAATCTTTTTAGAAATAAATTATACAAAACGGAAGCTTTCGAGAAAGCTCTTGTTTGTATATATATTACTAATATATATTAACATATACACCTTTGTGGATTTCTTCACTATTTTAGTGACTCGTGATATTAAGAGGTTTTATAAATAATAATAATAATAATAATAATAATAATAATAATAATAATAATAATAATAATAATAATAATAATAATAATAGTTTGGAAAAACTCTATCACGAGAGTTGTTCGAAAGGGTCCACTATAATATAATAGTTTAAAAGTTCGTGTATAACTTGATTAAGTTTTACACGAACTTTTAACAATTATATTACTGTGGACCCTTTAGAATAATAATAATAATAATAATAATAATAATAATAATAATAATAATAATAATAATAATAATAATAATAATAATAATAATAATAATAATGGAGAAGTCGGAACAAATACTACACAGAAGAAAATGACCCTGAATTTTTATAATAAAAACTAGATCAATCTGAAGGAACGATTCAATTTCAGAAATAGTGACAGCATTTTAGGACTCCTTAAACAACTCTTAACTCCTCACTCTTAGGAGTCTCATCTTTCGTGTCTACACACGTTGGAGGAAAAAGATGAAAGGGCGTGGAAATCTACCTATACTCTGTTTTTTTCCATCTGTCCATCCGCCTGTGGTGTTTTTGTATGGTAACACTGCGTCCCGGGCTTTAAATAGTTACGCTATGTGTAAGTTTTAGGTAAATGAAAGGATATCTGGGTGTACATTTGCAACTGAAAAGCGTTTTAATAATTTACTGTATGCGAATTACACCGTTAATATTCGAAATAGGATATTGTTATTATTGTTGAATGTAAGCTGAATGTAACTATCTAAAGCCCGGGACGCAGTGTTACCATACGCAAACACCACAGGCGGATGGACAGATGGAAAAAAAGCGAGTATAGTTTCTAAAGACCTTATCTCTTATACTTTTCAGTAATGTAATGGTCTCGTTATTAGAGACCAGCAGATTCAAAATAAAAGCAAGAAATTGGGCTGGAATGATTGACGAAAGGCAAGATAGATCAAGGAGGAGGACTGAACAATTACACACACAAAGACGTAGCGGGCCTCATTCTCCCGTCGAAATCAATCCTCTCGTTGAAGTCAATAATGACTTCCGGCTGCTCCAATACTGGCATGCTGCTGTTACTTTCTCAGCCGAAGTTTCCCAGAACCTCACAGATCGCCATCCAAAACCTGTCTACAGCTGTCACTCACACCACGACAAAAGTAACTTCGTCATCACGACGATACACATTGGCGGGTAAGGGAAACATTGCAACAATCGTAATGGTTGTTTAAAACAAATAACGGCTACTAATCGTTACAATAATAATAATAATAATAATAATAATAATAATAATAATAATAATAATAATAATAATAATTTATTATTATTATTATCCAACTAATATTTGCTGGACCAAAGTATAAGATGTGTGTGTCTGTGTATGTATATATCTGTGCGTGTGTGTAGGGGATCGTCAGTAACTTACCAAGCAGATACGCTTTGCCAATATCTATCCTTATCACGGCCTTGCAGTTTCTAAGCTCAATCTTCAAAGTTATCGAAAAATTCCTTAAGGTCAAAGTCCGAAGGAGAATAAGTGTCACGAAGTGGCGCCATCAGCTCACCCTACGCGGTGCACTGTAGGCATTACGTAAGGGTCTTTGCAGCAACCTCTTCCATTCCTTTTACTGTTTCTCCATACAAATTCTCTTTCTTCCATCTGACTCTCCGCCCTCATAGTGCAACTGCGAGGTCTTCCTCCTGTTACACCTTTTAATCCTTTTTACTGTCAATTTTCCTTTCACCACTGAATGACCTCGTAAGTCCCAGTCCTTGACCTCTGGCCTAAAATTCTAAAGTCTGTTGCATTCTTATGCAGGCAGGAGCTAAGTTAACAAATAACTCCAGTAATTACAATGATCTCACATCTACAAACCAGAAAACTTAATTGGTCTTATTCATGAACCTCTTCACCTCGTATGCGTGTTTCAGAATTCGAATTATGCTGATGACGGGTAGAAAAGCTGACCGTTCAACCGAATCAGTTGAAAAATAACAATATTATCTTCAAGACAAATCGGTCGAGACGGTTAATACATTTGACTTAGGTTTACGCATGCAAGGAGGGAAATGTCTGTCTACGAGAAAAAAAAAAAAATCTCATGGCTTCTTATATGGTTGATTCGGTTGAATAACTACCGCATAATTTTCGGATTTAATATACGTATAACAAGACTAGTCTTGCAATTAAGCCGTTCATTCTCTTTGTGCATAAATAACATACCTTTGTATCCCTTACTATTATTTGCTTAGAGGGATGATTAACACGAGATGTATGTCTATGTGTATGTAAAGATATATATATATATATATTATATATATATATATATATATAGATATATATATATATATATATGTATATTATATGTATATATATATATATATATATATATATATATTCGTAAGATTAATATGCTCATTCAATATGACTTCAGCACCATGATAAATAACTTAATAAAATCATTCGTAGAAAATTCCTCTAGGAGACGTAATACACGAAGGCGAACGTATGTGAACATTTCTTTATCTTTCTCAATTTCTTTATCTTTCTCAATTTCTTTATCTTTCTCAATTTCTTTATCTTTCTCAGTCCGTCTGCCAGTCGCTCCTTTATACTTAATCATTGAAAATACATTTTCCTTATAATCGTCCATTAAATGCTGATTCGTTCGCGTGTCAGTGAATACACAGGCATTCAGACACTGAGAACAAATCAGATAAGCCCAAAGCAATAGCAGATTCCATGTTCTGTGTCAGTCTGCTGTACCTGATAAAAAAAAAAACGCTAATGCACTAAAACAGACCGTATGTTGCTAACAACAACAGACAAAAAAAAAACACTGCGTACTGTAAAATCATTTGACACTGACATGAAAAGAAGAAGAAAAATAGAACTCGAACCTCTGCTGCGCCTGCGTTTATTATTAATCATACTCCTTTCTGCCATGGGCCATAAATTCCCCAGCACCAATGCTTATCAGTGGAAGGGGGAAGAAAACTAGGAGACGCTTGGAAACAAGGTCAACAAGAACCGTAGTAACAGAAAGCAGAGGAACGCGAGGGAAACGTTCTACACAAGCAAGCACAGTGGGCCACATTATTGCAAGTCACTTCCAGCACATTCGTCCTATTTTTTTCTCTTTTTTTTGCTACGGAGGGATTGTCAATCACAACCGTTTGTCTTCCCACTAGGGACGTTTATGCCCTTAAATCTCTAAGGAGACCAATTGTTGAAAATCAAGGCGCGAATTGAAGAGTCAGACGAATATTCAAGATATGACTCACCCCACGGGTTGTGGGTGAGGAGGAGGTGAGAGTGGGAGAAAAGGTGGGAAAGGAATGAATGTGGGAGGCGGGGGAGGAGAAGTGGTAGTAGTGGGAGGAGGAGGAGTAGGGATCGATAGCTTTGATACTTCTCCAGTGACATTAACAAAGCTGGACTGCGTCAATAGTAAAATGGAAAATGTCAGAGGAACGTTACAAGTTACGGAAACGCAATTACCAAGAGGACTCCACTTACGGATTTTCACGAAATTAAGAAGTGGTGGAAGGTAATCGAGTACGGTTAGAACCCAAAGTCAGAGAAAGAGAGAGAGAGAGAGAGAGAGAGAGAGAGAGAGAGAGAGAGAGAGAGAGAGAGAGAGAGAGAGAGAGAGAATCAAGATTGATGAGTTGATGATGTATCATATCATTTTTGAAGGAACTTTACCTTAATCCCAAGCAAATTAAGGGTAATAACGCTATCAGCTTACTATTGTAAGTACATGGCACTCTTCTTTTGCAGATGTGGAGAGGAACACATTATAAAACCTTTCTTCACATAAAGTAAACACATCATACTGTGATCGTCGAATCAGTTATGAAAGCTCTAATAAAAAAATAATCATTATGTCTCACATGAATTTTATAAAGAAACTATATTAAACCTTTAAAATATCAAGCTTAGTGTTCAACGGCTAAATATGAATACAAGTTGTATTAATGATAAATGCAAATAAAATCTAACTAAGAAGAAATGTATGTCCATCCAGGGATGGATACAGTAGTTTTCTGGTAATCCAGCATCTCACACCAGTGGTACAGAAAAGGAAGTAAAATTAATCTACTCTTGAAAAAGACAACAATTAAAGCCTGGACGACCGTTTTTAGTTAACCCAGCCTTGGGCCAACATCTCCCATCAGTTACTCATATAAACATGTAAAATTAATCAATTTTTAGTCCAGGATCCAAAAGGATGAACATCTATACAATCAGGAAGATAGTTTGGGTAATTTAGCCTGGCCAATCCACTCAAATTAGTGGCTTATATAAGCATTCAAAATATAACTACTTTTGTCTGAGATTGGAACAACAAACGTCAATATAGTTGACGTGACAGCCTCTGACCAATCCTTGCTCGAGACCAACGTTTGTCTGAGCTTCAAAGCAATAAACAATATCCATATGGTTGTGATGAGTTTTCTGTTAAACTAGCCTGGGTCTAGCCACTCACACCAGTAGCCCATATGAGTTTTGCCTTGACTTGAAACAAAAATAAACAACATCTATACAGTCGGGAAGAGTTCTCATTTATCTAGCCAAGGGGAAGCTGCTCACACCAATGGCCTGCACGAGCACGCAGAATGAAAATGGTTCTGTCTGACACGATAAACGCCGCCCCTGGCCCCCTCATGTAGTCAGGACGCTAGTTTTCTGCTAATCTAGCCCAGGACCAGCTGGTCGCATTGGCAACCCATATATCCATGCAGAATGAATCTAGTTTTCTCTGATCTTCAGAACGATAAACAGCTTCAAGATGGTCGAGAAGGTAGTTTTCAGGCAATTAAGCCCTGGGCCAACTGCTTACATCAGGGACTGTATAAGTATGAAGAATGAATCTAGTCTTGTTACAGATTCTAAATTACGAACAACGTCCATGTTGTTAGGGTGATCCTTTTCTGGTAATCTATCCCAGGGACAGCCACTCGCACCAATGGCTCACGTAAACACACAAATGAATCTAGTGTTATCCTAGATTCAAAATGATATACAACCTCCATATGGTTGGGACAATAGGTTTCAGGTAATCAAATCCAGGTTCAACTGCTCACAACAGTAGCCCATAATATGAACATGCAGAATCCTCTACTTTTGTCTAAGAAAGAAAGCAAAGGCAATAGCCATATGGAAAGGAAAATGGGGATTCAAAACAATAAACAACATAGATTCCCACAGACTCCGAGTAATCCAGCTAAGGTCAGACCTCTCACTACTGGCCCATACAGAATAGAGTATAGGATTTGGGCCAAATGCCAAGCGCTGAGACCTATGAGTTCATTTAACACCGAAACGGAAATTGACTATAACAAGGTTTGAAAGGTGAAACTGGAGGAATCGCAGTTGCACTATGACTCAATTGTTAGGAGAGGCTGGAAAGTCAGACAGACGAAAGAGAATATGAACGGAGGTACAGTAAAAGGAATGAAAGGGGTTGCATCTAGGGCCTGCAGAAACTGCAAAGAACCCTAAGTAATGCCTACAGCGCACCGCATGAGGTGCACTGACGGCACAAACTCCCACACACGAAGACTGACCCATATATGTACTCAGAATCAAGCAGCCTTTAATAATCCTATAAGATCAATTTTGACTACATAGACTTTGATTACAAATAATCTTATAAAGTATCTATGACTCTACTCTCTTCCCATCTGCCTTTCCAGTTCATGAGCCTTTGACGTCCAACAGGTGTTTTAGTCAGGACCGAACATTCTACCTCAGGTAAGTCTGCTCAAAAATGATCCTTGACGTTACGTCGTTCCTGAGCCTGTTCCTCGTAATTTCTTATTTGGTGGTTAATTGCGACTCAGGGAAAGCCACATACATATGTATATGAATAACTTGATCACGAAATATATAAAACGTAATGCTATGCATAAATAAAGGTGATGCCACGGAGGAAAATGAAAAGACGAAAATTGCCAAGATCTTTCGGTCTACACGACCCTTTACTTGTGCCTCAAGTAAAGGGTCGTGTAGACCGAAAGATCTTGGCATTTCTCGTCTGCTCATTTTCCTCCGTGGCATCACCTTTATTTACACACACACACACACACACACACGTACACACACACACACACACACACACACACATATATATATATATATATATATATTATATATATATATATATATATATATATATATATATATATATATATATATATAAATTTTGACATTTTTGTGGAAAAAAACACTTTCACATCTCATCACGAGTACATCAGCTTTGCAGTAAAAGTTTCTTCAAGGCATTAATTAGGATTTCACGTGTCCTGAGCGTTCATGCACACATAAAGTGTCAAATGGTGACCAGATCGATTAGTTGGGCAAACATCTAACGTGTGACTGAGAACACATGTGAAGTATTACGCGCGCATTTAAAGAAAATTGGAATAGAAATATAAATATCCATGCTTAATATTGATATACAAATGAAAATATTTCCTAACATCATGAATGAATCTTTGAAACCTTTAGTGATCTACAGCGTTCCTGTTTGCCATAAGAAGAAACTGAACTGTTAATTAAGAATACAATAGAATAAAATACAAAATTTATGCTAAATGGTAAGCGCTGGGACCTACGAGGTCATTCAGTGCCTAAACGAAAACCGACAGTAAAAAGGTCTGAAAGATGAAGTAGAAGGAAAACTTCGCAGTTGTACTATTTAAAAATTGTCTGGAAAATGTGGAAAGTAAGATCAAAGAAAGAGAATATGAGCGGAGGTACAGTAAAAGGAATGAAAGGTATTGCAGCTAGGAGCCGAAGGGACGCTACAAAAAAAACCTAAGTAATGCATACTGTGCATTACATGAGGTGCACTGACGGCATTAGCCCCCTACGGAGAACTGTTAATCAAGTATATTGCTTATAGAACCCACGAGAGTGGGTCTTGTTAATGAGAAGCGTAATTTTATATCTGTAATGCACTTATTATCGATACCTTTCTTTTCCTTACATTAATTTGTTTGTTTGTTTGTTTGCATGGTGTTTTTACGTTGCATGGAACCAGTGGTTATTCAGCAACGGGACGAACAGCTTTACGTGATTTCCGAACCACGTCAAGAGTGAATTTCTATCACCAGAAATACACAGCTCTCACTCCTCAATGGAATGACCGAGAATCGAACTCGCGGCCACCGAGGTGGCACGCCAACACCATACCGACCACGCCACTGAGGCGCTTTCCTTGCATTAATAATCAACTCTGTTCTTACTGACTGTATTCGACTCGGAAAGCACGCGGCAAAAAGTAATTTACAACAGCTAATTTTCACCGTCTTTCTGGTGAGTGGAATTTCATTGCACATTCTTACGCAGTAATTTTTCCCATTCCATTCATTCCACGTAGATTTGTTTTTACATTTTATTTTAACCGTTCCTTATTTTTTAAAATTGTATTTTCTTTTTCTCGCAAATTCATCGCTCAGTTTATTACGGGAAATAAAATAATTTCGTATATACTTTCGTTTAGTGTTTTGTTCCTTGCAATCAATATTTTTTGTTGCATGAGTTCATTTGAGTGAAACCAGCAGAAAATGAAATAGTATCAGAAACTGGAAAAGAAATTAAGCCCACTAATTCAAACAAATAAACTTAGAATAAGTAACTGAATTAGACATTATACCCAAATGAGAGAATAAGATGAACTAAGAATTGCCTAAAGAAAGTTATATTTTGAGTAAGAAGAAGTGTGAGAAACAGAGAGAATTAATGTCAAGGAATGTTTTCAAATGATGATTAAAAGGTGAGGAAATCAGAAGGAAATCAGAAGGAAATCAGTAATGATCACCTCCCCTCAGATGTATATAACGCCTTTCATCCTTCTTCTTGTCTCAACTCTTAACAATATTCATAGCGAACACAGAACACATAAAAACAATTTCTTCCTTTTCTAAATATATATACGTGTGTATATATATATACATATATATATACATATATATATACCTATACATACATATATATATATATATATATATATATAATATATATAGTATATATATATATATATATATATATATATATATATATATATATATATATATAATAATATAAAGTATGTATAATAATAAAGGCAACGCAAAGCAAACACGGATAAACACCACATTTTATCTCCCTTGACATTTTTCTTTTCCGCATTATTTTCTATTGGAGGGAAGGAGGTGAAGAGCTATTCGTTCATTACATGCTAATAATTTCATCGTAAGTAAATGCTGTCGCTAAGACTTTCCTTTATAAATGCACACAATCGTATGGTACTTTAGCATAAGCATTAAAATATATACGTATAGACGCATTTAGCTTACACTTTTAGCTGTATATGCATTTGACACCTGTTCCTGGAAACCATACATAACAGTTTCAACAGAGAAATTACGCAATAAAGTTTTGCAATAAAGTTCGCAAGAAAAGTCCACTTAAAATGTCAAAACTTATAGCTTTTTTATCTACGCACAAACCTCAAATTAAGAATCTTGGTTCAAGCAAAACATCAGGCAGAAACGAAAATCATAGATGGTGTCTCCTAATGATTAAAATCAACTGAGGAAAAAATAAAAAAGTTAAAACTGAGTACTCACGGCAAAGACGGCATTCTGAAGGCCGAAGGGAATGGGAGTGAGCCTGGTCACCGCTATGACTTTGAAGGCGTGAGTTCCCGCCACCACCGTCAGGAGGGCGCCCACTATCCGAGACTTGAGCACTTGCTTACGCACGAACTACATAAAGAAAAAAATACACAAAATTCACATTCACATTTGAATACAATTAAGTTCAACACGAAGGTCTTACAGACTCTTACAGTTTGTGTTTGAAGTTCTGATACTATGAACTTAAAAAAATTAAATAACTGGTTTAGTTATGTCTTTGAAGCATTTTTGCTTCACGCTAAAAATTATTAAAATGAATTGCAATAACTTATCATGACTTTTGGCTTTTGAAGAAAATTTCCTAGAAAACTGAAAATACGACAACTGTTTATGAAACCACATTACCTTTTATTATTAAACTGAAATCAGAAGTCAGTGTTCGTAAAAAAATAACCTTCAAGTGTTCATTACTGAGGAATTTGTTAGAATCAGAAACTCCGCCGCTATTACGGAATTTGTAAGAATCAATATATGCACAGCTGTTATAAAATACATTCCTTGAAATTTTACCTAAATGTGGTGAACACAGTTTTAGAAGACATTCGTTTCCATAAGGATCTTTAGTAACATGACTGGTCGATTTAAAAAAATGTCATACTATCCAGACATTGTTCTTTCTTCATCCGGTTTCACACATTTCACTTCTTTCTATATACATACTGTATGTATGTATGTATGTATGTGTGTATATATATATATATATATATATATATATATATACACATACATAAAATTTGTACTATATAAATATATATATATATATATATCATATATATATCATATATATACACATATATATATTTATAAACAAGTAATATATTTACATATGTATATAGAAATATATATCATATATACATATATACACATAAATATGAAATATATATGTATTTATATACAAAAAAATATATATACACATGTATATAGAAATATACAATATATATATATATATATATATATATATATATATATATATATAATATATATATATATATATAATCACAGATTTAATCAAAGACTCCAACCTCACCTCCCTAAGACACGCTCTGATGATGAAATGGACGAACATGACGGCTAAGGTGACAGTACCGACGGTCAATGCGAGGCCCTTCCAGGTACCGAACATGTAGCCTGCTGCGATGTTTATGATGATGTAGCCCCAAGTGAACGGCTACGGACGGAGAGGGACGAGAGAGATAACAAGACGATAAGAAAGTAATATCCAGCAATAAAAATTCTTCGTGATTGTCTTGAGTGGTAAAAAAAAAAAGTAGCCCTACAGACACAAAGTTTATGTAAATAAATAAATACTTCTGTTTGTCTTGAATGGTTAATAAAAAAATTCACTATACAGACACGAAGTCTAAGCAGATATATATATAATGATTAGTATTATCATTCTGAAGATGAAGACTATTCATATGGATCTTCAATGCCATAGGGCCCACTCACTTGAAGCTCACGCTTCCAAAGTCTAAGTAAATAAATATAAAAACAGGCGCTTTCGACCTTCACACAAAGTTTAAGTAACTCAATATGAAAAGAGCAGCTCTCGACCATCACACGAAGTCCAAGTAAATAAATAAAATGCAGGAGCTTTCGACCTTCACTCAAAACTTAAGTAAATAAATATATAAACAAGAGCTTTCGACCTTCACTCAAAACATAGGTAAATAAATATATAAACAAGAGCATTCGACCTTCACTCAAAACTTAAGTAAATAAATATATAAACAAGAGCATTCGACCTTCACTCAAAACTTAAGTAAATAAATATATAAACAAGAGCATTCGACCTTCACTCAAAACTTAAGTAAATAAATATATAAACAAGAGCTTTGTACCTTCACTCAAAACTTAAGTAAATAAATATATAAACAAGAGCTTTCGACCTTCACTCAAAATTTAAGTAAATAAATATATAAACAAGAGCATTCGACCTTCACAAAAGTTTATGCACATTAATAACAGTAGATACTTAGATGTGAAAAATAAGTGTTTAGGTTACATTTATTTGTGGTTTGGAAAAAAAAAGACTGAAAATTAAAAAAGAAATCATTACTATTCCAGGGAACCATAAAGATACAAGATACGCAAATACGCTTCATCTAAATGAAAATATTTTACGAGTTTTGCCATATGAACAATTATAAGCAATAAATGGCAAAAGTCACTGATAAGGGATAATACAAGACCTGACGAAAACAAAAAGTCCATCTGAATGGCAAAATATAAATACTTCGTTAAAAATATTCGTTTTTGGAGAAAAAAAATCCACAAATAAGCAAACATTCGAGAACTACTCAGGTCCAACGAAACTGCAAGTACACGAAAATAATACCAGAGCGAAAGAGTTTTGCCCTAAACTGTCTAAAGTCTCCATCGATTTGCTATAAAAGTTGAAACATTCTTTGACGTCATAAAGATAAGCTAAGGACCATAAGGAAACCAGCCTTAAGATGACTTGGGTCTAACTGTGTTATATTTTACGAGAATTCAGCCCTTAGTGGCCTTCTTCTCACTAAGAAATTAGTCAATAAGGAACTATGTTTTAATTAATTTAATTGATGATATCTGTGATGAGTTTCATTCTACAATCGCTTTGATCCACTGTTGCCTCGAATTGCTACGAAGCTATATTTGTATGTATGTATGTGTATATATATATATATGTATATACATGTATATATATATATATATATATATATATATATATATATATATATGTGTGTGTGTGTGTGTGTGTGTGTGTGTGTGTGTGTGTGTGTGTGTGCGTTTGTGAAATTTTACTGAATTGATATGTGTATATATATGTATATATTTACATTCTTATACATACACTACACCATATACGTGTATATATATATATATATATATATATATATATATAATAATACATATACATATGTATATATATATATATATCTATTTATTTATATATACATACATACATACATTTATATACGTATATATACATACATACATACACAAAGTCTATATTACAGCGATCGCTGTGACATTTAGAAAAATGCTTTCAGTGTTTGCGTCCTCTTTACCACTCGGAACACTGGACTTTTATGCATTACTAATGCTTGCAGTCTCCCCGACCTTCGTGCAGCGTCTGAAATGTTTGAAGAAAGACGAAAACTTTTGCCTTTGTTTTCGACGACACCTTCTGCTCTTTCTTGGTGTCTTAATTTTTAGCTGACGGGAGAGCGGGAGCGTGGACTAATAGGCGTTTTAAAGGCATTTGGCGTGGAATTTTACTGAATTCTGATTTCGTATATATGTATATACAGATATTATGTATGCATATATATATATATACATACATAATATCTGTATATACATATATATGAATTCAGTAAAATTCCACACCAAATGCCCAGGCTCCCGCTTTCCCGTCAGCTAAAAATTAAGGCATCAAGAAAGAGCAGAAGGTGTCGTCGAAAACAAAGGCAAAAGTTTTCGTCTTTCTTCAAACATTTCAGACGCTGCATGAAGGTCGGGGAGACTGCAAGCATTAGTAATGCATAAAGGTCCAGTGTTCCGAGTGGTAAAGAGGACGCAAGCACTGAAAGCATTTGTTCTAAATGTCATACGAACGGGGCGGTCAGCGATCGCTATGATATAGGCTGTGTGTATGTATGTATGTATGTATGTATATATATAGATGTATACTATATATAAATGTATGTATGTATATATATATATATATATATATATATATATATATATATATATATTATAAAGGTATAAGCCACGAAGGAAAAATAAACAATAGAGTTTCTGTAAGATCTTTCGACTGAACGTCCTTTACTCAGCAGACAAACAGTTTGTCTGCGGAGTAAAGGACGTCGAGTCGAAAGATCTTTATCACGTTCCAAACTTTCGTGATTCAGTTATATATATATATATATATATATATATATATATATATATATATATATCGATATATATATATATATATATATATATATATATATATATATGTATATATATATATATATATATATATATATATATATATACATACATATATATATATATATATATATGTATATAGTATATTTATGTATGTTCATTATGTACATATAAAATATATAGTGTGCAATTATATATAATATGTATGAATATATATATGATTAAATCACATTTACATGGGATTTATATGTCACAAAAAAATCGCAGGAGAGAGAGATAAGATACTGGGTGCAGGTCCTGACCGGTTTTGATTTAATCTTTAACCCAATAGCTTAGACATACAGTCGAAACCGGTCAGGACCTATACCCAGTATGTTATTTCTTAAACTGAGGTTTTAAATGATTTACCCCTATATGTATATATATATATATATATATATATATATATATATATTATATATATATATATATATATATGTGTGTGTGTGTGTGTGTGTGTATGTGTGTATATATAATATATATATATATATATATATATATATATATATATATATATATATATATATATATATTATATATATGTATATATATATATATATATATATATATATATATATATATATATATATATGATTGTTTCCGTGTATCTATTCGATTTTCATAATACTTTGTAAACTAGTTCGAATGGACTTTTTTCAGGATTATATTTTGCGCACTAATTCCAATGGACTTTTTTCAGGTCTTGATATTAGCGAGTGGTTTTTGCTATATGAAATTCCTATCTCTAAATCTTAATGATTTACCATTTTTCCCCTTTTATTTCAACTTATTTCAACTATCTCATTTGATATAACACATTATTATTTGGACGTATTACAATTTCAGTTGTAAACACGGACTCGGCTTTGCAATGACGAAAGGTCCCGCTGAGTTCTAATTGCTTGTTCCTGATAGAAGTTGCTCGTTTAGAGCACCTGTGCTCTAAACCTGGTAGCACCTGTGACTCGACGAGTATTTTCTACGGTATTAGAATTCCCTAACTCAAATAGCCTTTGAATAATGGTTAAGGTTTATTCATATGCTCAAGAACCATTTTCTCGAAACAAAAAGACTCACGATCTTTGCAAACTACCCATTTACTCGGACTGATTTTTTTTATGAATCATTTCATTTAGCAGTATTTCTTATTTAATATAGAAGGTCTTTATTCCTTCTTATCAATTTACTAAATAGTGATTCAGTACAACTTAAGCTTCATATTTTCATTCAAGATTTTGTTTATGGTTCCCTATTATTATACATAAGTTTGATTATATATATATATATATATATATATATATATATAATATATATATATATCATACATATATATAATATATATACGCGTAGATATATATAATATATATATATATATAATATAGCTTATATATATATATATATATATATATATATGTGTGTGTGTGTGTGTGTGTGTACAGATAGACAACCATAAACAATAAAAACCTGAAAGGTAGTGTTACACAGAATAAACCCGAACAGAGGCAATATGTACTGCATATATGTGTAATAATAATAAAAATAATATATATATATGTATATATATAATATATATATATATATATATATAGAGAGAGAGAGATGAGAGAGGAGAGAGAGAGGAGAGAGAGGAGAGAGACGAGAGAGAGAGAGAGAGAGAGAGAGAGAGAGAGGGGCACTTACGAATGAGACGACGGTGAAAAGAGCAAGGAAGACCAGAACGACGACCCACACCTCCTGTGCATCCATCCACAGGAGGACTCTCCTGATGTAGTCTCTGCAGAAGTAGGCGACTACGCATATGATAGTCACGACGCCGACAGTAGTCAGGATAGTCCTCCACTGACTTCTGAAACGATACAGTGTACACTCGCAACACCTGTAGGCGGTAATAATATGTTAGAGAATGTGGTGATAAATGAGATAGAGAAATGAATAGATAGCTATAGATACACCAAGAGTTAGGAGGCAATTGATTGATAGATTAAAACAAAATCAAACACTGCAAAAAAAGGTTACTGCAAGCATGCGGATGGCGTAGGAAGCATCACTGCAAGATGAATAATTAGATAATTGACCAAACCAGAGTAAAAGCTGAAAATGATAAAGAGATAATTGTTCGTGATACCATTCCAAATTTAAGATGTGCAGACAAAATAAAGTTTTTAGAGTAAAGACAAATTCCCACACCCGGAATAGTTCATTCCAGAATCCATTACCTCATAAATAATTTGTCAATGACAGAATAGGATAAAACAGAGTAGAATAGAATATAATACAATAGAATGTAGCATTTAGGCCGAAGGCCGAGCCCTGGCACCTATGAGGTCGTTCATTGGTGAAAGGGAAATTGACAGTAATAAGGTCTGAAAGGTGCAACAGGCAAAAACCGTTGCAATTGCACAATGAAACGGTTGTTAGGAGAGGGTGGAAAGTCAGATGGGAGAAAGAGAATATGAATGGAGGTGCAGTAAAAGGAATGAAAGGGGTTGTAGCTAGCTGAAGCAGGGACGCTGCAAAACCCTTAAGTAATGTCTACAGCGCACCGTATCAGGTGCACCGAAGGCACTATCTCCATATGGGGACTATCAATAAGAATGGAGTATAGCTCACATGCAGCAAATCATCTACAGCATCACTGGGTATCATAATTCATGGGCAGTGAACGGATATAAAACACTAAGAAATTCCTTACACTGAGACATACAGGTGCCAATGACAGGTCATCGGACCAATCACTCATAAATCAAAACAATTCAAATTTGAACTGAGGATACTGTAAAAGGCAGAAGGGCCCTTACCTCAGGGATACCTAATTATCTGTATTTTTATTTTTCTATTTACCTGTCTATATATCTGCCTACCTATCACTATATATATAAGATATATATATATATATATATATATATATTATATATATATAGATTTATCTACAGTAGTACCTCGAGATACGAAATTAATCCGTTCCGAGGTGCCTTTCGTATCATGAGGTTTTCGTATCTTGGACCACATTTTACATGTAAAATGGCTATTCCGTTCCAAGCCCTCCAAAATCACCCCAGTAAATTGACCTATAAACAATGAAATACTACAACAATTTGGACCATTCAATACCTAAATTAATAATAAAAATGGAAAACCTGTAAATAAAGTGTATATTAGTGTACAAGAAATATTATTACTTTAACGTAAAATGTGGAACCTTACCTTTCGAGTAAGGCTATCTCCGAAAGTGGCGGAAGAGGAGGAGGAGAACAAACGGCAGATAACGTACGTACGTACGTACACTTAATTTTACGAAAACACATAAAAAATTTAAGGAAAACTATAAAACTAAAATTTACGAAACACATTAACAAAACTGTAACACTTAACTTTACAAAAAACTAAAAATTAACTTTTACATAGGCTTTTTTTTTTTTTTTTACAGTATTTCAACTTCATCACCACTTTCAACTTCTGTTTTTGTTTCATCACTTGGTTCTTCCTTTTTGCTTTCAACTTTCTGTTTTTTTATCACTTGGTTCTTCCTCCTTTTTGCTTACTCCTGCTAATGCTGAAGGTCTCTTTAAAAAATAACGATCCAAGGAAGATTGCTTCTGCCTACTTTTCACAATGTTTCTGAAACGACTCAGGCAAACGTCATCGAACTGCGCAAGCATACGACCTGTGTGAGCATTTTCGGGGTGTCTTTTTTCGATAAACGATTGCACTTTATGAAAAGCGGCTAGAACATCCTTAATTTCTGCCGTTGTCATAGGCTCCTCCTCCTCTTCCTCGCCGCTGCTAGAGCACTCCTCTTGAACGACGCTATGTTGCATGGCCTCCAACTCCTTCAGGTCATCCGTCGTAAGCTCCTCTTGGTGCTCCTCGAGAAGGTCGTTGATGTCGTCCTCGTCGACGACCAGCCCCATGGACTTGCCGAGTGCAACGATCTCGTCAAGATCTGGTTCCAAAACAGTTTCGGGATCGCCAATTGTTTCGGACTCTGCAGCACCAGCTTCGCCAACGTCAAATCCCTCAAAGTCTCGGGCGGATACAGCATCAGGCCAGAGTTTCCTCCACGAGGAATTCAAGGTTCGCCTCGAAACCTCCTGCCAAGCTTGGTCGATGAGTCGGATGCAAATGACGATGTCGAAATGCTCCTTCCAAAATTGACGCAAGGTGAGGTTTGTGGTATCGGTGATGTCAAAACATCTCTTGAAAAGTTGTTTCGTGTACAGCTTCTTAAAGTTTGCTATCACTTGCTGGTCCATGGGCTGGAGGAGAGGGCTGGTGTTGGGCGGAAGAAAAAGAATCTTGACGAAGGAATACTCCACTAGGATATCTTCCTCGAGGCCAGGAGGGTGGGGAGGGGCATTGTCCAACACCAGCAGACATTTCAGGGGGAGGCGCTTCTCTTCCAAAAATTTCTTCACTGTCGGGCCGAAACACAGATTTACCCACTCCGTGAACAAAAGCCTCGTTACCCAGGCTTTTGCATTAGCCCTCCACATCACTGGAAGCTTCTCCTTCAGCACTTTGTGGGCCTTGAAGGCTCGAGGAGTCTAGGAATGATAGACCAGTAGGGGCTTCACC
>NC_061110.1:81561409-81568909 GCF_015104395.2 Macrobrachium nipponense | reverse complement strand
ATAACGAAGTCCTCAGGCAAAAATACCTTTGCAGCATGAGCTGTTTCATACCGAAGACAGACCATCAGCCTGTCAAATACCTTTACACAAACAGCGCCACTCAATTCTAACTGATAGAACTCCTACACTTTCTGGCTACTCAGCTGCTTCCATTCCAACTCCCCAGCCCTTTTTATAATTAGTAAGAATAAATTAATATTACTATTTTATTGATTCATTCATTCATTTATAGATTTTAGGCATAATGCCAAGCACTGGGGTAACTAAGGCCATCCAGCGCTGAAACAGAAATTGACAGTGAAAAAGTTTGAAAGGTGTAACAGGAGGAAAACCTCGCAGTTGCACTATGAATCAATTATTAGGAAAGGGTGGAAAGCACGATGGAAGAAAGATGATATGAAAGGAGGTACAGTAAAAGGAATGGAAGTATTTGCAGCTAGGGGCCGAAGAGGTGCTGCAAAGAACCTTAAGTAATGCCTCCATTGCACTGCATGAGGGGCATTGACGGCACTAACCCCCCTACAGAAATTACTATTTTATGCCATTTAAAATTGACATCAGAATAAATGACTGAATTATGAAATTTAGGCTTTAAATACAAGCCATTATGCTTTTTCACTCTGTCAGAGTTTCAGACAATGGCTTACGTCGATCATTAAGGAAAAATTGTAGGATATAATACATTTTCTTACAAGGAAAACTGTTTTCAACTTCACGCAACATATATAACTTTTTATATGAATTTTGTTTTCCCATTTTCCAAACTACACTGTTGCTTATTTTCACCTAAATTCATCTTCTTATCACTTCCATGCATGTCCACAGTCCACAGTTCTCGCTCCAAATATCCAGGGTGTCCATTAGGTCCCAGTATCGTTACAAGTATCTATTGCTCAGAAACCAGTGTGAGGGCAACTGGAGGTGCACTTGCGGAATGTATTGCATGATGTGCTCTGAATGTAAACTTGAGGCAATGTAGAACATTCTACAAAAAACTGCATTACTCTATATTATATGGTTTCTGAGCACTAAGCACTTGTAATGGTACTGGGACTTTATGGACACCGTGTACTGCGCAAATCATTCATCTCAACATTCTTTCAAATGTTGACAGTTGGTTTATCAATTCTTCCACACATTCTAACTTTGGATTCCATGCACACTCCTTTGTATATGCCCAGTGTTTTCTTTGCTTCAAGTATCCTGAGTCGCCTTTCCTCTCATCTCATCAGCATCCACTAGATTTGCTTCTAAAAACCTATACAAATTAGTTGCTAGTTTCTTCCCCCATGTATATTAATATTTATCGCTCCATTTTCTTGGTTTTAGTTTACCTTCGCAACCTCATTCCTGCTCACATTCACATTCAACTTTTCCCATGACAATCGCTTTCAAACACATAGGTTTCTGCAATTTCTCTTCACTATCCTCAATCAAGGCTGAATCGTGTTCAAACATCAGCTGTTCCATGTTCAATTCGAGACCTTATTTTTTTTATCCCACAACACTGCATCTGCATCTAATATCCTTTCCCAGACTTCTCTTACCTTTCACCTCTAAAGATCTCAAACGGCCATGGATACAGAATAAAAATATTGGGTTTAAACGTTAAAGAGGTTGTGAGAATCAACTGTTTGTTATGAAACAGTGATGTGATAAGTCTCCGAACAAAGAAAACAAGGCGTGATTCGACCTCCAGCTAACTCGAGACTCATGCAAGATTTTCCCCTCATGAATAAGTTGTAAACATTACGTTTCTAATTTTTTATATAAATTACAACGTGCTAAAATCTACGGTCAAATAGAGCCTTGTTTCACTAACGAAAATTAAATAAGCTATATTTTACTAGAAATCATTTTTCTGTACTGTTTAACATGCACATTATTTATGTTTATATTGTCCTTCTAATAAATAAATCATATATATCCTTATCCTAAAATTCCTATATCTTTAACTCAATGCAAAACACCTTTTTCAGAACTTTTCAGGCTCTTCCATAGACCTTTCCTAACCCCAACAAGAACAACAACAAACAACAAAGAACTAGTTTGTAGACTTACTCCCAAAGTAAGTGAAAAGTTGTGTGGTTTGCCCATGTACCTGCAAATAGCTCATGGTGGGTGTGTCATTAGCCTAAGTCAAAATTCTTTATAATGAAAGCAGAGCAATTTATGTAAAAGGGAGGAAGCCTGGTTTGGTATAAATGTGGGTAAGAGACAACAGTACATTGTGTAAGTCTTTATATATATATATATAAATATATATATATATATATATATATATAATATATTTACATATATATGAATCATATATATATGTGTGTATATATATAGATATATATATATATATATATAATATATATAAATGTAACATACCGGAGCAATGTATACATATAGAAATTCAATATGACAATTCATGCTTCAGCATCCATACCAACCATTTCAGGAATGCGCCACAAATTGCAGAGAGAGCGTAATAACGTTTATGAATACATGCCATGTAAAAAGGCAGTCATGGTAATAAGTAATGTCTCAGTTGGGAAGACTAAACAGTTCGAGATGTTTGGGTTTCGTGCTCCAGGCCATTTTCCGAAACCAATTGAGTAGAACGAGGGTATTTCTTAATGAATTTCTCCATATGTTAATGGGTGTGTGTTTACTTCCCCATTCTTTCGTTTGAAAAGGTTACGAGTCTCATAAAGAAAGTTCTGCATAAGCACTGACATCTTTCCAAGGCTAAAGAAGAGTTCAGGGACACAAGAAAGTAATTGTTCTGTGATCTTACAATGTACAGGTCGCAAGTTAGAAATATTATAATAAGGAATTTTATCATGAAAAGGTGTATTATGTCCCAGTTTGAAAACATAAAATTATGACTGAAATAGGTAACACTAGGTAAAATTACAGAAATGTTTTGTACATTTTGTGAATGGATACAATAATACCTCATAAAGAATGAGTCCAACCCAATCGACCTTGGTGACCTACGCGTGACAAGAGCTGGACAATAACTATCGGAAGGAAGGACACTGCACAATACAGTACTTTGCAATGTTTTCTTAATAATTCTGTAATATTTTCATATGAATTTTTATCTCCATGTAGGACATCCTGCAGATCACGTCCGACTGAATGAATTAATCAAATGATTCATATTAATGCAAAACTGACTGTTATGTCACAACGAAAAATGCCAACAGTACTCCGGACGAAGCTCAGCCAAGATCGACTCTTCTATACACCGCTTGTCAGATGCCCTTAATAAACTGCAGCAAAAACAAGTATTATTATTGAAATGAAAATATAGTTTTTCCTTTACAAGCTTTGATCAATGACAAAATGAATCATGAGATTCAGGCTGTAAAACCATAAAACTGCGTTACTTTCAGCCATGCAGCGCCTCAGACAGTCAAACGAAGGAGTTGGAGAAGTCGGAGAGCAAGACAGATCCAGAAATACCAGAATCAAAAAGTGGAACCGGGTGAAAACATCTCACTTGCAAACAGAAGTCATAGTTAGAAAGTCTGGTGGGCAGCATGACTTGAAAAAGGGAAGCGGGGACGGAGGTAAAGGAAAGGGCTGAAAAGTGAAGTGAGTATAGCAAGGTTGAACAATACCTGCAATGCACCAAGTGCCATGCACTTATGGCACCAACCCCCAAAAAGGAACAAAATTTGATATAAATACCTCGAGACAAATTCATTAATTTGAAATTTCGAATGATTATAAGTTGCATTATATTCTAAAACCAGAATTCTGAGAAGGAGCATTCAAGAGCATCTGTTCATTTACAAATATCAGTCAAATAAAGCGTGATTCAATTATGTACAGTACTAATGTTTACCGGTTCGGTTGTCCCGAGTTCGATTCCCCGCTCTGCCAACGTGAAATCAGAGGAATTTGTCTCTGTGATTAGGAATTAATTTCTTGATATAATGTGGTTCGGATCCTACAATAAGATATGAAAGGTGGTACAGCAAAAGGAAAGAAAATGGGTTGCAGCTAGGGGCCGAAGGCACGCTGCAAAGGACCTAAAGTAATGCCTACAGTGCACCGTATGAGGTGCACTGATGGAACCAACCCCCCACGGGGTTGACAAATCAAGTCATGTAGAAAATTAACATCTTTAGCTAAAATCCTAAAATAAAAATAATAAAACTTAAGGACCATGAAAGTCGGCTTTCAAAATTGCGAGAACAGGCTTCTTCATCCCAGAATCGGACTCCTCTGAAACAACAAAGTTTTCAAGTGGAAGAAATGGGTGAGAGCTGCCTCAACATCACTGCACCGCAATTTTGAACCGCCACCGTTTTCAAAAAACAATCATCATGACGACAAGACGTTCCACGATGCGTAGATCAGGCCGTCAGTGATAACATAATACTCAGGTGCTTATCTCTCTTTAGAAATGGCAACGAAATATATCCTTCTCTGATTAAAAAATCTTATGAAATCAGAGACGAATACTGACAGTCATCTGAATTGACAATTAGTATGACCCTCGAGATGGATACATTGGAGTTTTGAAGGTTAAACGAAACTGACTTACAAATATGAGGAGTGTTCGTGCGAGATGGAGCAGCTGATTAAATGCGGACTTTTATCGTTGTTTGACTTGAAAAAGTCAACCTCGGAGACTAAAGGCCACTGCTAAATGATAATCTCCTGCCGATGCAAATTACACTTCGTCCCAACTGAACATTATTTTTATGAAGATAAAGAAAATTACCATTTATATATATATATATATATATATATATATATATATAATATATATATATATATATATATATAATTCAATTGAAGGTTCTAACACATTTCTGTAGAACATTAAATCTAGTAGTTGACTTTATAAATATATATATATATATATATATATATATGTGTGTGTATGTATGTATGTATGTATGTATGTATAGTATATACATATACATAATACATGGAACAAAGGCTCTACCCTCTGCCAATTACTAAATTTAATTTTATACACAGATGTATTAACAACAGCAACACAAAGCTAATACCAGCTCATGTATAAAGCTTCAAACCGTTGAAAGTATCTGTCTTTAGTAAAGACACTGGGAACTTATACACAATAACGTCTACTTTTTTTACGAGCATAAAACCGCTGCGATCTAAAATTGAGCAAAATGAAAATGACAGACATAAAAGTCAGCTGGTTAAATACTCTAAATACATCATTCGTGCAATGTGTCTGGCGATGGTACTAACATCATGTTAAACATTTCGTGAAGGTTATCTTGATATATGTTGCTCGCCCGGGAACTTTGCGACTGAAAATCAATCACACTTCTGCTGTCATGGCATCAAGACCCAACAATTAGGAAAACATGACTGTTGCTTTCAGGCCAAGATTATACTAACTTGTAAGCTAAGAGATAAATAGAATTCGACTCTTGATAGACGTAAAATCTGCTGCCAAGATGAAATGAAGAGGCGGTGATGACTGACAGCCTAAAATATTCATATACTACTGCCATTTATCTTCTTCCTAAACTTTTAATTTTTTTTATCTTAGTCTTTAAATAAGAGCAGACTTTATTTAGTTAAAACCAAAAAGACCCGGATATTCATGTGTTTACATCAATATATCTCTATAAACTTGAAATCTTAGGCCAAAAGGCAAGCGGCGAAACGGAAATTGACAATAAAAGGTTTGTAAGGTGTAACAGGAGGAAAACTTCGCAGTTGCACTATGAGACAATTGTTAGGAGAGGTTGGAAAGTAAGATGGGAGAAAGAGAATATGATCGGAGCAACAGTAAAAGGAACGAAAAGGGCTGCAGCTAGGGGCCGAAGGGATACTGCAAAGAACCTTAAGTAACGCCTACAGTACACCGCATAAGGTGCACTGAGGGTGCTTTGAGACCTCTGGAACTGGAGGAAGAGAGATACCACAATAGTATACATCTTATTACACTCCACTAATGTCATCATGGATGAAGAAATCACTCTGATACTGAACCATAATTACTTGATTCAAAGTTATGAAATAAACATTCTAAAATAGACAATAGATTCTCGCTCCTCAGAGAACCCATATGAATTTTTCTTGGTAAGTGGATTTAGTGGCGATTGGCCTAGTCCATAGGACAGTAGTGAAACGGCATCAATCTTTTATGATGCAGTGTTTTTCATGTCATACAGATAAGAGAAAGCGAAAATTAAAAGAAAAATATGAGTGCAATAGCAACTATGCAAATTCATTCGTCTTGTAAATGTCAAGCAGGCAACGTTTTTGCAAAGCAGTAGCTGGTGCAACGACAAAAGGCGTGAAAATAAAGTAGTTTTTACCACCGATGGGCCTTTCTGCTTCAGAATCGCAAGATACATCATGGAAAGACTGGTACCTTTGAAAGTAGACTAACCAAAAACTGCACACTAAATGCTGTCACAAGATGATAAGGGGCGTCTTATTTAGAATATGATATTTATATTTGTGTCTGTGTCAAAAGGAGTCATGCATATCAACCCCTTGGATATCCACCTGTAAATATTCGTAAAATTCATTCCTTAAGAACTACAAATGACAAAATGAATTTGAGTGTAGCTCTAATGACTCAGTTTCATAAAAAATAAAAAATAAAAGATTCACATATACCGTTGAATAATGCTACAAAACTACATACACTGATTTTACTTGGATAATCTGGAATGAAATTCTTACAAATAAATTTAACTCTATTTTAACGTCCGTAAGATGGATATAAGATGGATCATTGTTAGATATGCGGTGAAATTTAAGGATTTCTGTAAAGGCTAACATTTATGAGGAATACTAAACTAGAGCCAAATGTATCTTGATAAATAAACTGTGTATATGAGCCCAAACTAGAATATAGGAGAATATAGGTCAGAGAGACATATACAACCTCAAGAAAACTTTATTACACAACGGCTCCAGTTACTGGAGAGTGGAGGACTTTCTGTCTCCATGATACTAACCTGCCACCAGAACTAGCACCGAAGCCGTCATGGACAGCCATGGACTCGAGATGGCCATTAGCGGCGAATTGATTCCCATTCCGACCACCAGGGTCGGCGACGCCGTCGCCATCTTGAGAGGGCGCCACCGAAGCTCCTCTCCAGCACCACCGAGTTATCAAGTTAACCTTCATTTTCAAACGACAGGTTTCTTCAGGTCCCTCGATGGACTTTCTTCACTCATTTAGGAACGTGTTATATCTTTAGACAGCGGAGTCATTTGCACATCGTCCGTTGCCGATAGAATGACGCAAGACCCGTCGTCGAAAATGATCATAGTTTGTTTTTCTTGTTTTCACACGCGGGACGCTTCAAAAAAGTGGTCGATGAAGTTCGTCTGTTAAACTGGTGTGTCTGTTGGAGACGATTTCACTTTACGACGATTCCTTTTTTCGCTGAGACGTCGTTTGTCAGCTAGAAAGACGCCACGAATAGAATCTTCATGCATTATTAGGGACACCGGTTCGTCTCACCAAACTTCATTTTGTCATCTCCC
>NC_061110.1:81546409-81558909 GCF_015104395.2 Macrobrachium nipponense | reverse complement strand
GGACTCGAACTATTTTCCTTGCTCCATTGATGGTGTAAGTCACCTCTTATTTATAACTTTGCAGATGTTTATATTATTATTATGGCAGAATACAGAGTAGGCGGGCACGAATTACTTGGGGGTCCAGGGTGCTGAGCCCAGCGGATCATGTTAGGACACAGCGTCCAAGGTTAGGTTAGGTAAAGGTAAGTCTGGTGGGGTTATAATATTCCCCCTGATATGCTGACCACAAAAATGCCTATGGCTACAATAGCCATAACCCCATATTCTGCATTCTAATATTATTATTATTATAATTATTCATAAACAATTCGCATATATATATATATTCTATATAATATATATATATTAATATATATTTACATCAAGTGGATATCTTCACCATTATTATTATTATTATTATTATTATTATTATTATTATTATTATTATTATTACTACTACATTAAAAAGTTTTCTAAGAATAAATTTCTACAAAAACATTCAGAAGACCTCTAATTCTGACACAAGTTGATGCCGTTATACCCGATAAGAGGGTTCTCCAGGAGAGGAAAGAAAAAAAAAAGGGTGACACGTTAGTCAGCGCAGTTTTAGAAGGGCGTACCCCTCCTGCCCAACTGAGGAACTTGATATATTGTGCTTCAGCGAGGCACTGTTCATAATGCCACGTAAGTTATCGTTAGGTAGGAAGTAAATGGGTTGAAATTCTTTTTACTGAGCTTCAGCTCATTTTGTGTCTCACGTGTTAATGTTTCTCGAGGTTGGATTCATAAACAGGATATAGAACTCAGTACAGAAAATAAAAGAAAATAAATGACAAACGTTGTAACGTATGCGCGTAGGTTAAGTGAAAATGCTCAATGAAATTTGAAAGAGAAAACCCTCACTCACATTAATTGCACAACTTTCGTTTTCTAAATGCAAATCACTGGAAGTGAAAACTCTACGATTAAGTACCATTTACGTCTGTAAACATTACTTACGATGAATCGTTTAGGGCAATGTCTTACCTGTCTGTCGGGCGACTTTCAACCATCAGTACCACGTTGGAAGGTGCGTGTTTATTCCTTTACACGTTAAAACAGACGAGCGAATACGAGAACGCTTTTTAATCCCATTTTAAAAGATTGGACGCATGGACTTTTCATTTTTCACCAATGCCTGACGACACTTCATCCTTTATGTTATCGTTATCAACATAATTTCCAAATTTGCTGATAATATGATTAACATTTCATGAGCTCCAACTCACAAGGAAAATACGCTTCTTTTTGCCTGTATTTTCATCCACATTTCCTGGTACTACCTGACGATGACTAAGCAAGAAGCATAAAATAAGGAAGGTGCAGTGGCTGCCCACGAAAGGATAAAAATCTGCCAAAAAACTTGCTTGCTGCCCCTCCCGATCAGAGGTGGCAAATCACCTTTGTCTTCCGGTTTGTCATGTGACATTTAAAGCCTCGATAAAAACACACGTGAAGCAATTTCGCTGTTCAAAGCGGTTATTTAAGTAAATGGTTTGCCTTTACATTAAGAATCAAGCGATAACTGATGATAAAAATGCTTTAGTTCAGGAGTCATAGTCTGTATAGTAGTACTACTTCCGGTTTTTTTTTTCTTATAAATCTTTTTGGTTATTCAGGAGCAATTTTCCTGAAATGTGTAATTCCATACCCGTACTGATTTTTTTTATTTTATTTTATTACAAAAAAATCCTTTTACATTGTTATTTGCATTACAGTAAATCATTCATATTCATGTCCAAGAATTTTTTACAAAATAAACCTGTACACTTTTTATAGTAAAGCATTGCTATAAATAATCTTTATGATTCTCCTTCAACTTGTACTTATTTTCTGGTTCTCTTCATCTCGTCCAAAATTAATCGGTGTTAACTTTTTCTCTCTCCCTCTCTTCTTTTGGTGGGAACATACTTAAGCTCAGTATGCTCAGTGTAGTTTTCAAATTCCTAACGCATTTCCTTACCCTCACCCACCCCTCACCTCTCTCTCTCTCTCACACACACACACACACACACACACACACACACACACACATCAGCATCTTAAACAGAATTTAGGCCAAAGGCCAAGCGCTGGGACTTATGAGGTCACTCAGCGTTGAAAGGGAAACGGACAGGAAAAAGGACTCAAAGGCGTAACATGAAGGAAACCTCGCAGTTTCACTATAGATCGATTGTTAAGAGAGCGTGGAAAGTAGGTTGGAAGAAAGAGAATATGAACGGAGGTTCATTAAAAGAAATGAAAGGGGTTGCAACTTGGGGCCGAAGGGACGCTGCAAAGAACCTTAACTAACGCTTACAGTGCACCTGAGGTGCACTAAATGCACTAACCAACTATGGGGATAACTTCAAAATATTTTATTTCCCACTCATATATCTGTATCTTGTTTCTCAATAAATAAAAAAATAAAATAAAATTACAAGTTACATGTCACTCCGCACTTGTTTGACATCGACTGCTGTAACAATGGGTTAAACCAAGACTATCTCGGTGGTCTTGGTTAAACGCACCAATTATCATACTGACAGATAACAGAGAAATGACATGATTGTTAGTCACGTAGTGCTTTTTACCAAGACTTGCTTTACACCCCACCAGGCTAACCCTCGTTCACGAAAACGACCAGAAACAAAATTTTATGACTGATGTCTTGCGCTTTCCCCCCTGCACAGTAATTTACGTTTCAAAACCATGATTGACAACATATTTTCTGTACCAGTCCTGAAAACAAAATTCTATGCCGTTGTCACAGCAATTACTTCCCGATCTGCGAAAAAGTTTTATAAGAATTTAGGCAGATGGCACCAGAATTTTCTGAAATTCAAATCGGGGATACTTTGGCTTGTTATCCACGCGTCACCTACTCCAAGGTGCTAGTACTAGACATGGCGGGTACTAGCCTCTCGGGATCAAGGTATTAAATACACCCATATGTATATTATTTGGTCGACAAATTATAGTAATAAACGATATCTTCGTGCGGCCGTCTACTGGACAATTACAATACGAGGTTTAATACTAGCACCTCGGAGTAGTTGACGCGTAGATAACAAGCCAAAATAGCACCCTTAAAATGTCCAGTTTTGAGGAAGCCACGGTGGCTGAGCAATGTGCGTTCGCGCTGCTATTATCGGAAATAAATTCTAGGAACACTAGACACGCAGTGACACATGGTGTGCCATTAAGTTCCTGTCAGATCAGATCATCAGAAACGCGTTTACGCATACAACTGGACAACTTGTAAAAACTAGACAAGAAGCTTCGTTGCATAATTGATGACTAGCGTCAAAACTTCGAGACTAGAATATATTGGTACTTTTCACGGTCAATGCACACTCACAATGTTCAGTGCAATGCCATTAATACTGACCTGCGTAATGTAATTGTGTTGCGGTAGGCAATGCCGTTCATTGTGACTTGTGTAATGTTATTGCTGCGTTACGGTCTTTAGTTGATAAAATTACGGACTACACGCGTATTGTTGATGCAGAACAGTTAATTTATAGCAACTGAGTTATTAATCCGGGTGTGTGTAATATTATTATACATGGTCATAGTACACTATGAAAGACGAATCTGACTTGGAACATCACATCAGCACCTTTTTTTTTTTCTTTCTTTTATTTCCTCCTAATTGATCAGCATACGAACAGCAGCAGTAGTAGCAGCATTTTTTGCTACGGGTAATAATTTTTGCGATGCAAAACTCGTACCAACCAGAGTATTTGTAACTGCAATTTCTGGTTTCATCGTTTACAACCAAATTAAAAGAAAAAAAAAAAGCGCTGCATTTATCAATAGCATGTATTGTACAATATTTTCCATCGATAATCTAAGCTGTTATTTTAAGCCGTTTGAGATGGACGATGTAATTCTAGGTGACTTTCAGTGCATCGAATTATCGACCGCGTAAAAAGCGTTCAGTGAACTCAACTCTAGCTTCCTTTTAAATCGACTTTCAGAGTAGCTGAGGTTGCCGTTACTTCAAGAATTTTGCAATTGGCAATACTATTTTAAGTGATGCAGTCAGAAATCGAACACGTGAACACAATAAGCGTAATTCCATATTCAAACTCTTCACCAGGGTGCCAAACATGCGTGGAATTCCATATTCAAATTCATCACCTGGGTGCCAGAGATACGTGGAATTCCGTATTGAAATTCTTCACCAAGGTGCCAAAGATACATGTAATTACATTTATATTCTTCACCAGGGTGCCAGAGATACGTGGAATTCCATATTCAATTCCTCACCAAGGTGCCAAAGATACTTGTAATTCCATATTTAAATTCTTCACCAGGGTGCCAGAGATACGTGGAATTCCATATTCAATTCCTCACCAAGGTGCCAAAGATACGTGTAATTCCATATTTAAATTCTTCACCAGGGTGCCAGAGATACGTGGAATTTCATATTCAATTCCTCACCAAAGTGCCAAAGACACTTGTAATTCCATATTTAAATTCTTCACCAGGGTGCCAGAGATACGTGGAATTCCATATTCAAATTCTTCACCAGGGTGCCAGAGATACGTGGAATTCCATATTCAAATTCTTCACCAGGGTGCCAAAGATACCTGTAATTCCATATTTAACACTTGAAAGGCCAAGGTCCTGCACCTACCATTAACGGCCAAGCAGTCATTTTGACTGCTTTTATAGAAAACTATCTAATTACCAAATAAAATTAGTTTATTAGTTCTGTTGCTACTTTATGCCAGTTAGTATACCATTTGCATTGAAATCAATGAGGAATTACATGTTAAGGCTATGCTTAAATATATAGTTTTACAAAGTTTTTCCATTCTAGATAACTATAGGAATGAAAATAAAAAATCATTTTTTTTGTTTGTTTCTTTATTGTGCTTTCTTTATAGGATTATATTTTCATAAAAAAATAAAGTCCTTCATTTCTTCCTCTAAATGAAAATGTACAATAATAGCAAAAAGTAATAAAAATTCAAAGCAAATAAAATTATATATTATGGGAAACGTCCTCAAAATTGTAAATTCAGGTGTTACTTGGTATTAGCCAAAAAACTTGTGAAATAAACATCCATATTGATTTGGGGAAATGTTTTTGCTGTTTTGATATGACAGAATTTGAATATTAGGTCTGTGATGAATAACATTTATATCCTCACTTCTTGCACAATTTACAAAATACAGTTTGTTTAGTTATAGCAGTGCATTTTCCACACACATATTTCTCACATTTTTTGCAGGTCATCACGGTTTTGTTGTTTTTGCACAGGCGGATTTGGCCTTGCTTCCGTTTCTTATTTGGTGTTCTACTCTCCTCTTCCAAAATATCATCAGAATCTTCGGCCACCTTTCTGCCAACTCTAGATTTTTCAAAGAATAAGCCCAATTCCTCTGCTAATCCAAGATTAAAATCATGACGGCTTAGTTTTTCCCCTGTGACCTCTGAATACAATATCCATGCATTGATACTTGCAAGATCAAGAATATTGTAAAATACATGAACAGGCCAACGTCTGGAAGGGCACCTTGTGGAATAATTACGTGCCATTTGGTCAAGTACGTCTACTCCAAATTTTGTTGCATTGCAATACACAACAGTTTCTGGCTTTTTCTTTTGTCCATCTCCTATTGAAACAGTGCGATGAAGTGAACTGAGTATAAAGACTGTCTTGTTTTTCTTACTTTGGTATATTTGCCAAGGTCGTAATCCTTATTCTTTCAGCAGGGAAGTTGTATCATACAGTTGACCTTTCCATGACTTCATTTGAGATGGAATTTCTCTACGGGCTTTATTCATTGTGCCAACAATGCTGGTGTTTTTTGCTTTCAGATGTTCAGCTAACTGAAGCGATGTGAAGAAATTGTCAGTTGTGACATTTCTACCTTTCCCAGTGAATGGTTCCATTAGTCTTAGCGCAACATGAGTTGATAAGGGCTGATTTGCTGGTCGAAATTCATCTTTTCCCAAGTAAGGGAAAGCATTCAGCATATACTTTGATTCTGTATCAGCAGCAATCCAAAACTTTCTTCCAAATTTGTCTGGTTTATTTCCCATATACTGTAGAAAAGGACATCGGCATTTTGAGGGATAAAGTTGTTCATCAATTGTGATGTTCTCATGTGGCTTATAAGCAGCTTTGCAATTCTCAATGAATCTATCCCACACTTCAGAATATAAGCAAACTTATCTGTACGTAAACGTTCTCACCTCATTGTTCTTATGTCAAATCTTATAAACCGCATTAGCTCTTTGGATTTTTGACGTGGCATTGTATCCCTGAAAAAGGGTGGGGACCCCATTTTTCTTGACCAGTAGATGATCAATTGACTGATTCTTTCCCAATATCCCAGAAGAAGCATACACGATTCCAATTACTGCTAGAATTTCTTCACGAGATACTTTGTAATTATCGTTTTTCAAGACTCTTCTGCCTTGAGCTTCAGTGCATTTCCTGATATATTCAATGATAAAATCATCTATAAGTATCGAAAAGGCACTCATGTAGCTCCTTTTTTTGTACAAGACGTTTTGCAAAAGAAGTGGGGCGAGGAGTTTCCCTCAGTATGTTTTGCTGAGAAAATCGTCCACAATCTTCATCTGCTTGAGATATTACTTTCCACACAGTACCACATTCAGCTCTAACCGTGTTTGATGATAAATCCTCTTCTTGAGAAGGGAGTTCCTCTGTAAAATGTGAGGGATAATGAATTCAGGAAGAAAAAAATACCCACAGTGGGCTAATTTTCTTTCAACAAATATAAAAAAAAAATGCATGACAATAATAGTGATAATAATAACAACAGTAATAACAACAACAATAATAGCAAAAACAATAATAATAGATAATGGTAAAGCTCCTATGGCAAGATAAATATATATATATATATATATATATATATATATATATATATATATATATATATATATTACAAGGACATGAAACAGAGAGAGAGAGAGATAATACGATACTAACCTAAATTTTATGTTATTACTTCCGACTCCACATCACCCTCAGATTGGCTGACTTCATCATCAGAACTTGATTCCTCCTCTTGTACAATGTACTCATCTTCATCAGATTTACTTTCCTCACGAAATCTGGGAATCTGATCTGAATCTGAAATCCTTCAATAACTCTTCTAATATTTCATCATCATTCAACTTCCTACGAGACATATTGATAGTGGGAAAGCTAAACGCATACTAATCAAGCTGAGAAGTGTATGTTTTTTTTGCGATGGAACTGAAACATGTCTTTCCTTGCGCGTCTTATACAGGTTTTGGTCACTAGACACGGTTGAGCTTGTAGTCAGGGCAGTCCAAAATGACTGCTTGGCCGTTTGTAGTAGTGGGGGCTGTACTGAAAAAAGTTATATGGAAATTAACTAAATTATTTCACCATAATGAACTACTCACTAAGTTAGCAAAAGTCATACAGCATCAACTGAATAACGATGGTAGTTAAGCCATGCTAATCATTTCAATTTCCAAAAGCAGTCAAAATGACTGCTTGGCCGTTCTAGTGTCTTTACCAGGGTGTCAAAGATACGTGGAATTCCATATTCAAATTCCTCACCAGGGTGCCAAAGATACTTGTAATTCCATATTTAAATTCTTCACCAGGGTGCCAGAGATACGTGGAATTCCATATTTAAATTCTTCACCAGGGTGCCAGAGATACGTGGAATTCCATATTCAAATTCCTCACCAGGGTGCCAAAGATACTTGTAATTCCATATTTAAATTCTTCACCAGGGTCCCAAAGATACTTGTTATTCCATATTCAAATTCCTCACCAGGGTGCCAGAGATACGTGGAATTCCATATTAAAATTCTTCACCAGGGTCCCAAAGATACTTGTTATTCCATATTCAAATTCTTCACCTTTTTTTTTTTTTGGGTGCCAGAGATAGTGGGGAATTCCATATTCAAATTCTTCGTCAGGGTGCCAGAGATACGTGGAATTCCATATTCAAATTCTTCACCAGGGTGCCAGAGATACGTGGAATTCCATATTTAAATTCTTCACCAGGGTCCCAAAGATACTTGTTATTCCATATTCAAATTCTTCACCAGGGTGCCAGAGATACGTGGAATTCCATATTCAAATTCTTCGTCAGGGTGCCAGAGATACGTGGAATTCCATATTTAAATTCTTCGTCAGGGTGCCAGAGATACGTGGAATTCCATATTCAAATTCTTCGTCAGGGTGCCAGAGATACGTGGAATTCCATATTCAAATTCTTCACCAGGGTGCCAGAGATACGTGGAATTCCATATTCAAATTCTTCACCAGGGTGCCAGAGATATGTGGAATTCCATATTCAAATTCTTCGCCAGGGTGCCAGAGATACGTGGAATTCCACATTCAAATTCTTCACCAGGGTGCCAGAGATACGTAGAATTCCATATTCAAATTCCTCACCAGGGTGCCAGAGATACGTGGAATTCCATATTCAAATTCTTCACCAGGGTGCCAGAGATACGTGGAATTCCATATTTAAATTCTTCACCAGGGTGCCAGAGATACGTGGAATTCCATATTCAAATTCTTCTCCAGGGTGCCAGGGATACGTGGAATTCCATATTCAAATTCTTCACCAGGGTGCCAGAGATACGTGGAATTCCATATTCAAATTCCTCACCAGGGTGCCAGAGATACGTGGAATTCCATATTCAAATTCTTCACCAGGGTGCCAGAGATACGTGGAATTCCATATCTAAATTCTTCGCCAGGACGCCAGAGATACGTGGAATTCCATATTTAAATTCTTCACCATGGTCCCAAAGATACGTGGAATTCCATATTCAAATTCTTTACCAGGGGTGCCAGAGATACGTGGAATCCATATTCAAATTCTCACCAGGGTGCCAGAGATACGTAGAATTCCATATTCAAATTCCTCACCAGGGTGCCAGAGATACGTGGAATTCCATATTCAAATTCTTCACCAGGGTGCCAGAGATACGTGGAATTCCATATTTAAATTCTTCACCAGGGTGCCAGAGATACGTGGAATTCCATATTCAAATTCTTCACCAGGGTGCCAGAGATACGTGGAATTCCATATTCAAATTCTTCACCAGGGTGCCAGAGATACGTGGAATTCCATATTCAAATTCTTCACCAGGGTACCAGAGATACGTGGAATTCCATATTCAAATTCTTCGTCAGGGTGCCAGAGATACGTGGAATTCCATATTTAAATTCTTCACCAGGGTGCCGGAGATACGTGGAATTCCATATTTAAATTCTTCACCAGGGTCCCAAAGATACTTGTTATTCCATATTCAAATTCTTCTACCAGGGTGTCAGAGGTACGTGGAATTCCATATTTCAAATCTTCGCCAGGGTGCCAGAGATACGTGGAATTCCATACAAATTCTACCAGGGTGCCAGAGATCGTGGAATTCCATATTCAAATTACTTCCGGGAAGGGTGCCCCCAGAGAACCGGGTAAATTCCATATTCCCCCCCCCCCCCAAATTCTCGCCAGGGGCCAGAGGATACGTGGAATTCATACCTTCAAATTCTTCGCCGGGTTGCCAGAGATACGTGGAATTCCATATTCAAAATTCTTCGCCAGGGTGCCAGCCAGGGATACATGGGAACCATATTCAAAATTTCCTCCCAGGGTGCCCAGAGATACGTGTAATTCCATATTTAAATTCTTGCCCAGGGTGCCAGAGATACGTGGAACCATTTTCCCCATATTTAAATTCTTCGCCAGGGGGTGCAGAGATACATGGAATTCCATTTATTCAAATTCCTCACCAAGGGGTGCCAGAGATACGATGGAAATTCCAAAATTTTTAAATTCTCGCCAGGGTGCCAGAGATACGTGGAATTCATATTCAAATTCTTCGCCAGGGTGCCAGAGATAGTGGAATTCCATTATTCAAATTCTTCGCCAGGGTGCCAGGAAGATACGTGGATCCATATCAAAATTCCTCCCAGGTGGGGCCAGGAGATAAGTGGAATTCCATATTTCAAATTCTTCGCCACCAGAGATACGTGGAATTCCATATTCAAATTTCATCACCCAGGGTGCCAGAGATTACGGGTAACCAATTTAAATTGTCGCCAGGGTGCCAGAGATACATGGAATTCAAAATATTCAAATTCTTCGCCAGGGTGCCAGAGATATTGGAAATTCCATGTTCCCAAATTTTCCGCCAGGGTGCCGAGATAGTGGAATTCCATATTCAAATTCTTCGCCAGGGGGCCCAGGGAGAACGTGGAATTCCATTTCAAAATTCTTTTCACCAAGGGTGCCAGAGATACGTGGAATCCCATATTCAAATTCTTCGCCATTGGGGCCAGAGATACGTGGAATTTCCATTATTCAAATCTTCGCCAGGGTGCCAGAGTACCATGGGAATTCCCTATTCAAATCCTTCGCCAGGGTGCCCAGGAGATATTTTGTGGGAAATTCCATGTTAAAAATTCATAATTTTTAAATTCTTCGCCAGGGGGTGCCAGAGTACGTGGAATTCCATATTCAAATTCTTCGCCAGGGGGGCTTGGAGAGCCATACGTGGAATTTCCATCAAATTCTTCACCAGGGTGCCGAGAGATACCGTGAATTCCATATCAAATTCTTCGCCAGGGGGCCAGAGATACGTGGAATTCCCCATATTCAAATTCTTCACCAGGGTGCCAGAGATACGTGGAATTCCATATTCAAATTCTTCTCAGGGTGCCAGAGAGGAATACGTAGGAATTCCATATTCAAATTCCTCACCAGGGTGCCAGAGATACGTGGAATTCCATATTCAAATTATTCGCCAGGGTGCAGAGATAACGTGGAATTCCATATTCAAATTCTTCGCCAGGGTGCCAGAGATACGTGGAATTCCATATTCAAATTCTTCGCCAGGGTGCCAGAGATACGTGGAATTCCATATTCAAATTCTTCGCCAGGGTGCCAGAGATACATGGAATTCCATATTCAAATTCCTCACCAGGGTGCCAGAGATACGTGGAATTCCATATTTAAATTCTTCGCCAGGGTGCCAGAGATACGTGGAATTCCATATTCAAATTCTTCACCAGGGTGCCAGAGATACCTGGAATTCCATATTCAAATTCCTCACCAGGGTGCCAAAGATACCTGGAATTCCATATTTAAATTCTTCGCCAGGGTGCCAGAGATACGTGGAATTCCATATTCAAATTCTTCGCCAGGGTGCCAGAGATATGTGGAATTCCATATTCAAATTCTTCGCCAGGGTGCCAGAGATACGTGGAATTCCATATTCAAATTCCTCACCAGGGTGCCAGAGATACGTGGAATTCCATATTCAAATTCTTCGCCAGGGTGCCAGAGATACGTGGAATTCCATATTCAAATTCCTCCCCAGGGTGCCAGAGATACGTGGAATTCCATATTTAAATTCTTCGCCAGGGTGCCAGAGATACATGGAATTCCATATTCAAATTCTTCGCCAGGGTGCCAGAGATATGTGGAATTCCATGTTCAAATTCTTCGCCAGGGTGCCAGAGATACGTGGAATTCCATATTCAAATTCTTCGCCAGGGGGCCAGAGATACGTGGAATTCCATATTCAAATTCTTCACCAGGGTGCCAGAGATACGTGGAATTCCATATTCAAATTCTTCGCCAGGGTGCCAGAGATACGTGGAATTCCATATTCAAATTCTTCGCCAGGGTGCCAGAGATACGTGGAATTCCATATTCAAATTCTTCGCCAGGGTGCCAAGGTTATTTAAGTAATATCATGACTGTTTGTTTCTTCAACGTCTCTTAGTGTTGCTCAGTTGAAACCAGATTTGACACAGCGCTTCAGGCATATTACTGTGGTGGCATTCCAACGTGTTTGTATAAAACGCAGCACTTATATGGGGGAGAATCCATAGAACTATGTTTGACGAAGCAATCTAAGGTGACAGCAAGTAGGTACATTGAATAATCGAACAGTTGATAAATGGCACTCGGTTGTCCATATGTTCTTAAAATGGCTGGTTCTATCATTCCTTTACTGCTTATTACTTTTGGACAGCTATTTTTTTTTTTTTTCTTTGTGAGGCGGGGAGGGACAGCTTGTTTTTTCTTTTTTAATGTCTTGCATATTGGTAAAAACGAGAAAATATCTTTAAAAAATACCTAGACAAATAAAATATATATCTAGTTTATCTTTAAATATTTGCAAACTTATCTCATAATTCTAAAGTCTTGATATTCGCCGTCTTGAATGGGATCTCTACATTTGTTCTTTGCATATTCAGTTATTTATGCTCTTAGACCTATCAACCTAGTGTTAAAACATTTTAGTTATCGACGAATATGTTGTTTATTGAGACCGATTCTGGGCCATTTACAGCTAGTTTTTGGCTCAAGCAAAACTATCAAACCTTTACCGGGCAACCTGTCGCAACATGTATGCACCTGCCGTCGGCCGGCGGTGTCTGACTGAACCAGTAGTGACGCAGTAGTATTGGTTGGGGAAAGATGTACGTCCAGGTCATTTA
>NC_061110.1:81461409-81543909 GCF_015104395.2 Macrobrachium nipponense | reverse complement strand
GAATTTAGACCAATGGCTAATAGTTGGGACCTATATATTATATATAATATATATATATATATATATATATTATATATATATATATATATAAGAATTGTATATATATATAAAATTATGATGTATATATATATATATAAAATATATTATATATATATATATATATATATATTATATATATATATATATGAGGTTATCCAGCGGTGAAATGGAAATTGACAGCAAGAAGAGTTGAAAGCTTTGACAAGAAAACCTCCCAGCTGCAATGTGAACCAATCGTTGGAGAGGGTGGAAAGGCTTAGAAGGAAGAAAGAGAAGACGAACGGAGGTACAGTAAAAAGAATGAAAGAGGTTGCAGCTATAGGGGCCGAAGGGACGTTGCAAAGACCCTTTTACTTAATGCCGCCTACTGTGCACCACATGAGGTGCACTAACGACACAAACACCAACCCCCCCCCCACCCCCCTCAATAACGCCGAGGGCGTTTTTGTCTGCTGATTAGATCCTTTCTCTGTGGAAAAAGAAAAAAGTTTACAAAAATTTATTGATGTTGCGTCAGCCATTAACAGCTAACAAAAGTAGATGATACGTTCGACAAAACAACCAAAACGTTACACTAGGAATCATTTTTTATTCTCTTTTGGCTTTGATATTATTACCATCCTCTTTTCCATACTTGAATAAGAAACCTTTAATTTCACAGGTTGCACTGGCTCCTGTAAATATATAGATTGACTTTTGTTACTCCTAAGAATTTCATGAGGATGCGTCACCATTCTTTTCTTGCGTAAAATTTGCCTTTCACTTGTTGGTGTGTATGTGTTTTGTGGCTTCGATACCGTTTTTTTTTTTTTTTATCATCACATTGTCCTTTTCTTTTCGAGACTCTGAATTCCCGTGTCAATACGATATGCCTTGTTATCCAGAGATGTATCAGTCACAACTGTTTTTTTTTTAACAACGGTCGTACTTGAACTATATAACTTTCGATGTTTAGGAATGAAAATTTAGTATGTATGCACACATACACACACACACACACACACACACATATATATATATATATATATATATATATATATATATATATATATATATATATATATATATGCGCGTGTGTTGTGTAGTCCAATATTTCTATCCTTGTTACTATTAGTACTCTAGTGAGAGGCCGTGCTTTTCTCGGTAGCTCTCGCTTCTTGATGGTGCTACCCTGAGGATGGCTTGTCAGTCTACTCGGCAGACGAGTCCTTGTTATACCATTACATGAAGCTTAGTGAGGCCCACTTTCCTCATTTTTAGCAAATGACTTTATATGTTATTCACTTGGAGCTTGGTTGTGGGGGAGTCACGTTATTCTTCAAGGAATGCAGCTATATAATTGTATATATATATATATATATATAATTATATATAATATATATATATATATATATATATATCATCTAAGTGATTTATATATGTATATATATATATCTATATATACTATAGTATATCTATATATAGTACACGACAACATTTATACCGTCATATTGCCAGTAGGAAGAACATGGCGCAAGCACTGACGGGTAGCACCATTAATGGCACTACCGAGACAAGCATGGCTTTCGTCTGTCATTTGAGCTACTATAGTAGATTCACGTCGACCGTACGTCTCATGTCTAGGCCAGTTCCTTACGACGCTCCTCATTGGCTGCTGATAAGCCAATCACAGGGCTGGAAACTCTCAGTCTCTCTCGAGAGTTCACATAAGCAGGATGTATGTTCCACCTCTCTTTAGAGATACGTCTTTCAAAAGTATCCCTGAGGAGAGATGGAACATACATTCTGGCTCAATGCAGGAAACATCCTCGAGGGAGACAGAGTTTCCAGCCCTGCGATTGGCTTATCAGCAGCCAATGAAGAGCGTCGTAAGGGAAGGGCCTAGACATCAAATGCACGGTTGATGTGAATCTACTATGGTACAAAACTAACCCCATGCGCCTCTCCATCCTCGAGGCATTTTATATAAGTTGTCAATCCTTCAATAAATCTCTAGTTTGAGGATTTATTCACACTGCCACCATAACAACCCCTATTAAACCATCGGATGTTCACCGAGGATCATCACGCCACAATCCCCCTACTTGCCCACTGAGTGTATATATAGCATCGATACACCTCTCCATTCCAGTCTGACCATCAACGTTTTATACCTGGCTAAAAGTATATTGGGTTTACTATTCCTGCCAATCCTTAAGGCCCCCTTACACTGAGCGATTGTCTGTATCGTTCGCAAAAACAGTGTGTGTGGGCCACCATACACTGAACGATTGTCGTTATCGAGCCACACACACTATTCATAAGTATGAACTATCTCCGCACCGATTTCAGTCTGAACAAAGATTTTGTTTCCGGAAGACATGGCATCATCGCTAGAAGAGACGCGCGCGATAGCGTTATATCGGCAGACAAACCCATACATTGAACGATCTGTGTATGACAGACTTCAGTCGCAAACCAGCAACCTGGTCGTGACAGATTCCCGCTGAGATCGTTCAGACACGAAGCTCCTCCCACTTTTGCATTCAGACAAAGCCTATACACAGTGTTTTTGCGAACGATATAGACAGTCGTTCAGTGTATGTAGGCCTTTACTCTGGCTCAGCGACTGTTTAATTTGAATTTTTTGGCTCACACAATTTGAATAAATATCACTTGCTTTGCTTTTTCTATCCCTCCTCTGCAGACGAACTAACCGAGATACCTTAAAAATGTTAGGTCTATTATACTGTTTTTTGAATGCTTAGTAATTAGTTTTTCCGGCAACTTGGTGGAGACAAAATATTTTCTATCAAATGGAAAGATTTCAGAAGGTAATTATCATCTACCAGATTTCTATAAACTTCTACTTAACCTATCTGTGAGAAAACTTTCTCTACAAGTACTCGGATGTCCATGTGCATGATTCGGAGATTTTCTACCACGAAGTCAATAGCCTCAGGAGAAACCTGGTGGCTGTCTACAAAAACAAGAAGGAAGAACTGACGAAATTACATCACCAGTATTCCACATACGTACGAAAATCCCCGAGCTCTCTGAACCAATTCTTACAGACTGCTTATTCTGAATTAACATATGAAATGGACTAACTGTAATGGATCCACTGATCTCACAGACTTGAAATCCATTCAAGTCAACGCATGGGTTTTTATGAACACCGGCATCTGCTTCTACTTATTCACATATATTTTAAAGAGTGCAGTATCGATAGATTTAGAAGGTGAAAAATAAATAGCTAATCAGATTTTACGCACTCTGTTACTGTCTAATGTTGTCATCGTAAAGAAGCTTTATTTTATCGTTAAAGTTGGTTTCTTTGCTTTTAGTGGGGCCTCTACGGTATATTTTGTTCGCTTCATTGAATGCCTTTCTTAAATGTTTCCATCATATGGCAGAAGACAAAATACTTTCACTGCATAAAGAAAGCCTGCATTCGTTGTTTCCACTTCCTATCATGATGTCGTGGCAGATCATGGTTAGCTACAACTTACTAGTATTTGTCAGTAAGCTTGTGATTATGTTTGTATGGGTATCTGGCAAAAGAATTTTATACAATCTGCCAACATCGAGACAATTACTCTGCCCAGCTTATCTTTATTGAGAAATATTTGATCTTTCTTATTTTGCCTTTTGTTTTCTTTGCGTACTTTGTCAATTAGGCGGTTGACCATATACATATACATACATATATATATATATATATATATATATATATATATATATATATATATATATATATATATATATATAAAGGTATAAGCCACGAAGGAAAAATAAACAATAGAGTTTCTGCAAGATCTTTCGACTGAACGTCCTTTACTCAGCAGACAAACTGACTTCCATGAGAAATTGAGGGTACAGGAAAGGTCGTATAACTGACAGATAGGGATTATAAGGAGATTACTAATCTTCTTATAAACCCTATCTGTCAGTAATACTTGGATAAAAGGAACAGCAATACCTGTCAGTTATGCTCTATTTTGGACTGAGAAAATGGTAATTGTAAGGCTAACAAAGGAAAACGAAATTTCACAAATTCTTTTACACAGAAGCAAATCTTATGGATAGCATGAGGTCTACCTTAACCGAAAGTAGCCCCAGCAATAAAAATATCAATTTTTAATTAACTAGAATTTTTTCTTGAAACGATACATGTAAAGAGGTATAGCCATCATGATGAATGTACTGTTGGTTGTTTACTGTAAATTGATGCGATCTGATCCAAAATTCGTCATGTGTTGAAAATATTTTTACCTGCGTGTTTTCGTTGGCAATAATAACAGTTCTGTTAAGACTAAACGGTGAAAATAAAAACGGGTACTGAACAACCGTTCATTGATGACACATTTGGCACCGTTCGTAATGCCTGCGCACAAACAGCATATATACATATATATATATATATATATATATATATATATATATATATATATATATATATAGATAGATATATATATATGTATATATATATATATATCTATATATATATATATATATATATATATATATATATATATATATATATGTATGTTATGTATGTATGTATGTATGTATGTATGTATGTTCTTACGTTTTGGGGAGGCCTTGTGATCCCAAATACGTAAATGAAAAATATTAGAGGGAAAAATGAAAATGGAAGGCTTCTGACTTCCCTTAGATAACTATAAAAAGGATTGATTTGGTTATTTTTACTCTAGAAGATCGCTATTGAAAACCAGCTAATTAATTTACATTTATTTACAAGAAACCGTTAAATGACCTGGAATAAGGCAAGACAACTTGGCCGCATGTGGACCACTCCTATCTCTCACAAGGGGAGAGCTGGCCAAAATCAATTTACTTCAATGCTGGTTTCCAAAATTGATCATAAGTATCTTGCATTAAGGAAGCACTTGCGAGCGAGGAGACATGACACGTGACTCAGCAAAAATCTGGATATTAGTCCCAGATTAGACACAAAATAAAATAAGGACTTCTTGCACTATAATTCTCCCTCCAAGGGCAATCAATTTTAATTAACATACACTGGGGAGGAACTCTAGTATTTTAAATGGAATATTCAATGAAGACTTAATCTTGAACAGGTCACAGGGGTAACACGTGCCCCGATGGTGACAAAGGAATTTCAGTAGAGCAGTAATAAAAGGGAGATTTGAAATGGAAATAGCAAGATTCGTCTTGGAGGAATAGAGGTGGTTGGATTTTGCACTCTCTAGACTTACCTTTAATCCTTAGAGGCTTGAACATGTGTCGTGATGTATGAAGGGGGGCTCCAACCAGCGTGGCAAGACAAAGGCTGACTTCCAGTCAGGGAGAGGACACGTCTGTCCTACAGGAGCAACTAGCTTGGACTGAGAGCAAGTCAGGGTAGATTCAAATGGCCTGGGTTTCACACACAGCCTCCGGCATTGTCTGGAAAGATACGAAAACACAACCAGCAAATTTTGGGGGAAAAGAGGTCTTATGCTAGGAATTCCTAAAGCCCACATCGAAGCCTATCTAATCCTGTGACCTGCCTTTATTACCCTAAACTCGAGGCCTATAGTTAACGGCTTATTTTCTCACCCTGCTACTAACGGAAATTCTGATCTCTCTGGCCTTCCTTGCGTTTCCCTCCTAAAGTCAGCTGATTAGGGGAAAATGGCTGCTCTTCTAGCAACTGAATAATTTAACTGAATGCTGGGTAGACGAGGGGGTCAATAAACATAATAATGTATAACTGAATCACAAAGGTTTGAAACGTGATAAATCCATAGATAAAGGTATAAGCCACGAAGGAAAAATAAACATCGGAGTTTCTGCAAGATCTTTCGACTGAACGTCCTTTACTCAGCAGAAAAACTGACTTACATGAGAAATTGAGAGTACAGAAAGGTCATATAACTGACAGATAGGGATTATAGGGAGATTACTAATCTCCTTATAATCCCTATCTGTTAGTTATACGACCTTTCCTGTACCCTCAATTTCTCATGTAAGTCAGTTTGTCTGCTGAGTAAAGACGTTCAGTCGAAAGGTCTTGCAGAAACTCCGTTGTTTATTTTTCCTTCGTGGCTTATACCTTTATTTATGGATTTATCACGTTACGAACTTTCATGATTCAGTTATACACACACACACACACACACACACACACACACACACACATATATATATATATATATATATATATATATATATATATATATATATACTGTTTGTGCGCAGGCATTACGAACGGTGCCAAGTGTGTCATCACTGTTATTATTGCCAACGAAAACACGCAGGTAAAAATATTTTCAACACATGACGAATTTTGGATCAGATCGCATCAATTTACAGTAAACAACCAACAGTACATTCATCATGATGGCTATACCTCTTTACATGCATCGTTCCGAGAAAAAATTCTAGTTAAATAAAAATTGATATTTTTATTGCTGGGGCTATTTTCGGTTAAGGTAGACCTCATGCTATCCATAAGATTTGCTTCTGTGTAAAAGAATTTGTGATATTTCGTTTTCCTTTGTTAGCCTTACAATTACCATTTTCTTAGTCCAAAATAGAGCACGCGGTAACAATTTGGATGGGTAATTCAAGCTTTTCTATTAATATCATAGGCAGTTATAAATTATTGTTAATTCCCGTCCGGTTTTTCTCTCTCCCGCGTTATCTTAGCAGCAATCAACAGTCGATTACCAACCAAATCCTAGTTCATTGCTCTGGACAACATAGGCATACTTGATGGAGAGAACTTTTTGAGGGCAGGTGCTCAAGTGAAAAAAAGGGCAAAAATATAGAAATGAATGAGGCTAAATATATACCGGCTCAATATTCTTTCAAATTTATTTAAACTAGCTATTAATAATTCAAGAAAGAGATAAACATGACTGATATCATAGGTACCAGTGGGCTAATGTTTTATATGAACATAAAATCTACAGTACTGACTAACAGTAGAACTAGGAAATTTAACAAAAAAAAAATTATATATTATAACTTTTACATAAATGACTGCAAGAAAATCAATCAGTATGATCAAAACACTTGGCTAATAACCAGACCTTATCATTTTATATTTATAAGAGAACCCTTCTGTGTGTCATTTCTTTGAATATGCTGATAACTTCACTGTTGTTGATTGTGATATCCTTTTCAACTGCTAGCAACAAAAGATCAGATAACCTCTCCTCACTGGACAGGCTGCGTAGCTTTGTCTTCACCAGCTTGAGTTTGGAGAAGGTCCTTTCCACTGTTGCAGTTGTGACGGGTAGAGTGGCATAAATTGTTAAGAGTTCAAGCATAAGTGGCAATATCTCCTGGACATTGTTTTCTTTCATCAGGTTGAGTATTGTAGCTGCACTGTTCTGTGGCAGGCAAGGAAATAAGGAATAGAAGATCTTTAATTCCAACCGTAGCTTGTCTACTTCTTCTAACTCATAAAACTGGCATAATTTTTGCAATGGCTTGAATACCTCTTCATTCACAGGTTCTTTCCAGTTATCTTGGACTGTCATACAATGAAAGGATACCCCAATGTTGTGTTGTCCCCACCTTTAAATCTTCTTTGTAGCTCTTGTGATATTGTATCTAAAAACACATAAAATACTCTCACACGGTAGTACTCATCCAAGGATTGATATTGCTGGTCCTCAGTAGCAGATATAGCACTATACTTGTATATTTCAGGCATTTTTCTTCTTCTGCCTTGTCCAGGAATCCCAGAGGGGAGGTCGATGGCCATGGATTCAGCTCTCTTTAACATTTGTAAAAATCTCCTGAAACTTCTCATAATTTCTTAATTCTCTCAAACTTTGTAGCACTCCATCCACAATTCTGTAGGAGGCAGCCAAATCCAAGTCTTTCTGTTGTAGGGCATTAGAGGCATAGGCGGTTTCTTGAAAAACTGGGGTGGCAATCTCAAGACAAACAAGAAATTCAAAGTTAATACTTTGCAGCAATATTGAGGCATCCCCTGCTGATGCATCAGGAGGATGTTTTGCACTATCTCTTCTAAAAATTGCTTCAGAGCTGGGATGACCTTCCTCATGGTTCTAAGAGCTGACTCTCTGCAAGCCCATCTTGTGTCTGATAGCTTCTTAAGTTCAAGTGGGCGGTCTTCTGGATACATTGCTTTCTGGATCTCCATGAAAGCAGCATGCCGTTTTGAAGAGTTAGCAATAAAAGCATACGGTTTCTCCACCAAACTGAAAAAAGTTACAAACTGAGTACTTGATTTTGCACTTTCGACTAATACTAGATTTAGGCTGTGTGCATGGCAGTGTACATAGAGTGCCTTTGGGCTCTGTCTTTGGAGTCTGGACTGTAATCCATTGTGTGACCCAGTGTTGCCAAGATATAATACCCATTTCCACAAGCTCCTGTTTATTATTATTATGATTATTATTATTATAAAATTAATAATAATAATAATCAATAATAATAATAATAATAATAATAATAATAATAATAATAATAATAATTATTATTATTATATTATTATTATTATTATTATTATTATTATTATTATTATTATTATTATTATCATTGACACAGATAGGCGGCGGGCCTATGATACATCCCTCTCAAAAGGGCACTTTTAATACAGTAGCAAAAGGGGCAGGTGCTTGGGCACCCCTAGCAACCCCCCTCTGCACGTCCCTGTTCCTAAACTTGTCTGGCTCGGCTATCGAACACAGGCAGCTGTTATGGGTAGGATTTTTATCTGATCTCACTGCGAAAGCCCATTAATCGCGTACACATACTGTATATGAAAATCTACCGGAAACTTTTTACCCGATACATATGTAGTACCTAATTGATTGTAATAACCAGAGTCAAAGTAATAGGGTCTGCTCAACTCGGCAGTGGGGGCGGAGCTAATACTGTGACGTCAGAAGAGTAACACTGCTCGTGCTTCTCCGTTGAATTACTTAAAGAAGCTTTAGTTTTTATACATTTAATCCATATCGCATGTTTTTTTTTTTTTATAAAATCTTGATAAAACCTGTAAAGAGGTCACATGCTTGATGTTTTTTAATGCCCATTCAAAGTATATAGGGTCTGCTCAACTCAGCAGTGGGAGCGGAGCTAATACTGTGACGTCACAAGAGTAACACACCCGTGTTTCTCCACTGAATTACTTGAAGAACCCGTAGTTTTTATACATTTCATCCATATCACATGGTGTTTTTCATAAAATCTTGATGATAAAATCTGTAGAGGTCACATGTTTGATTTTTTTAATACCCATTCTCTCATTTAGTCACCAAACCTTGTTTTATTGCACAAAATATACGTTTCAACACACATAGCTACTTCAGCTTTCTTCATAGGCTATGTTTATTCTTTACTTATTTATTTACGTACCTTTATACTGTTTGCTGTATTCACTTCAAGTCCATTTCTTTTAAAATGACAACTCTCTCTCTCTCTCTCTCTTTCAGGTAATAATATTATCAAGATTTTAAATAATTCTCAAGAAATTTATTTAGTTCTGTCACTGTGTTCATACCTCACTTTGAAAAGCAACTTTTTTTTTTATGATAAAGGTTAGAATGATAGATTAATTATATTTTCCAAATCTTATTGTGAATACTTATTGTTATGCAATAAATACAAAGAAAATGTGGATGCAGGCAGTGTAAAAAATGGCAGTTGCATTTGCACGACTTGGCCACAAAAAAGGAAAACAATATCAAAAGTATAAGAATTACATCATATACGATAGAAGGTATCAAAAGAAAAAATGATGACGAAAATGATACAGGGAACACATTTCCAGCAAATGTCTCATTATCACTTCATATCACATAAATATACTTCCGAACACATAAGTTTACATATAACACAAACTGTATACATAAAGGTGTTAAATATGCATGCCTCAAACGATTATAATATTTTCCAAAAAAGTACAAAAAGGTATTCGTCAGTCTGGCTGGATGTATCTGATGACGTTTCACAAGGGGCGGGGCTAGACTTCAGATCTCCCAAGAACGTTAATTTTTTATAATTTTTGCGTGCGTAGATAATATTTTCTGTGCGCAATTATGGGTTTGAAAATAATTGTAATTGTAATGTGTCATATACCAATTGAAAGGGCATTCTTTGTACTTTTACATGGTATATAGCAAAATGTAATAAGATGAGAAATTATGTAAGGAAAAATATGCTAGATATTTACATAAAATTTAAAAATTTTGGTCCGTCTTTGACCTAGAATTCCTCGAAAATTTCTGAGAACACCTATCAATTTTATTTATGCATTATATAGTAAATTTTATCAGCTTTCTAATTCATATTTCAGTTTCTTTCTATCATCATCCCTTAGTCTGGTACGCTACAAAACGTGAATGTATGTAGGTTGACGGATGAAGTGATTGCACATTTTTGTGTGCGTAGATCATTTTTTCTGTGCGCGCTTGTGGGGTTGAAAGAAATCGTGATTGTAATGTGCTATATATCATTTGAAAGAGCATTCTTTGTACTTTAACGTAGTATACGGCAACATGTAGTAAGAGAAAAATTTATATTAAAAACGCCATCGCAAAAATAGTTATATGAAAATGTTATCGTAAATATAGTTTCATAAAGATATGGTCCTTTTGTAACTGATGACGTTTCACAAGGGGCGGGGATAGGTTTTAGTACCGCCTCGTGAGCAGACCCTGTATATTTTGACTGGTAATAGCCACAATGCCCTCGATTTAATTGCTAAATGCGCATTATCATAACACTCCAGGGACCAGACGTCTGTTTTTTTTTTAATATGATGGTTTTTCTTATAATATTTATTGTAGTACTTACTATCTTACCTTTTACCAAATATTTCATAAGCGAGAGTGATGGGGAAGCAGTGTTGCCACACGTACGATAATTATCGTACAAGTACGATAAAAACGGCATTGGTACGATGCACGATAGCATTTTCCATTATCGTACGGTTTGTGCGATAATTCTAAGGTGTTGATAAGTAATTAATAACAAATATAAATGGTCGGTGAACACCTCCATGAAACAGGCTAATTTCTATAAAAAAGAAAGAATTATTTCGGAGTCCGTACATGGCTTGCCGCCGCTTGTCTCCAATTGTAACGTGGTTCAAAGGCTATTGGAACAGTGGGAGGCACTGAAGCTATTTTTCTCGGAGAAGTGGCTCGCTGAGAAACTATTAGTAACGTAGTTGATTATCAACTCCCGTCATGATCCTTTCATGAAGTTATATTTCATGTTCCTTGACTGGGTTCTTCCAAAGTTTACTGGGTTCAACAAATTTTTCCCGTCAGATAAAGCAGTAATAACAGTTCTCCATGAGAAAGTGTCCATGCTATTCAGAGACCTCCTTCTCTCATTTATGGACAGGACCAAATGTACCTAGGAGTTAAAGTTATGCAGGGATTAAAAAACCCCTCCATACAGGAAAAGAAAGTTCAACAGCAGGAGTTTTATCAGAGGTGTAGAAGTTTCCTTGTAGTGGCATGCACACAAATAAAGAAGAGGTATAATTTCAATGATGGTGTCCTGTCAAAGTTAAACTCTGTCCAAAAAATGCTCTCTCATCAGAATTCAGAGAAAGAATCCCCTCCTTATTTCCTCTTGCATCTGAGCTTCCTCTGATTGTACCCCCAGATGACCACTCACTACTTCAAAAGCTGGATGATCAATGGAGAATGTTTCCCATATTGCAACATGAACTTAAACATCTCGTTAATGAGTCACCTGATAAGTTCTGGGGCGAAGTTTCCCAAAAGAGTCTTGTTTTTTCAGACGTAGCCAATTTTGCTCTGACTGCTCTTTGCTTGCCGCACTCTAATGCTGAATGCGAACGAGTGTTCAATAAAGTTAAACTTTAAAACTAAACAAAGAAACAGAATGAAAACAAGGACAGTTAATGGGGCTCTTCTCTCTGCTAGTTGCACGTTTATCATGTTCAGCTGGTGAGTCTCCACCTATAACAATATCATCCAGATATGGATAAGCAAAACCATAAAAAGCTAACAATTGGGAAATGAACTTCTGAAATATTGCAGGAGCAGAATGGATACCAAATGGTAAGCGTAAATATCTATTCTATATAGACCCAAATGTTTGTTAATTACAAAATATTTACGGTCTTCTGGAGCAACTTCCATTTGCAAATAAGCCTTCTTGAGATCTAGTCTGGTATAATACTTATATCCAGACACACTGGAAATTAATTCTGACATATTAGGTCATGGGAATTTAGATTCATGAAGAATTTCATTTATTCTACCCCCCCCCCCCCCGAAAATCCCCACAAATCCTAAGGGATCCATTCTGCTTCTTGACAGTAACAATTGGTGAGGCATAATCTGAGAATTCTACTCTTTCTATAATCTTATTTTTTTTTCAAGCTCTTGCAGCGCACTCTCAGCCTCACTGCGTAACGTCAGTGGCACCGTGCGGACCTTCTGAAAAGCAGGAACATGACCAACTTTAGGATACAATCGGGCTTGACAGTTCTTAATTGGTTTCAAACTATCTACATTATATTAAATTCCTACCTATCAAGTTATTTGGGAGTCTGACCCAACAATTATGAATTAACGTCTGAATGATTTTGCTGTTTGTATAGAAAATTTGAAACGTTGATCTTCCCAAATACTTTAATTGGCACTTGGTTATAACACTGCAATTTAGTTCTACAGTTCAGTAATGTACAATTTAACTTCTTGAAACCATCATACTTTAATGTGGAAATAGCTGAACCGGTGTCAATTTCAAATAAAAATGGCTTATGATTCAATTGACAACTAACAACATGAGGTTGAACAGAACTCTTGTTTACTATACATTTCAAAAATCAAACTGACTTCATCATTGGATTCCTCTTCTTGGATTATAACTTCATGAGTCTTCTTCCTTCAAGTGGGGTTTCGTCGTTGGCGGCGCTCTTGTGAAAACTAACCTGAAGCTGCTGTACAAACCTAAGGGCCCCCATTCACGCTCAGTTGCAGCCTCCAGGTGAGAACGTTGTGGGCGTGGTTTAACTGTATCGTTGCGTGTATGGCGGGATTTTATTCCTAAGGTTCAAACTCACAGGCGACCGGACAGCTCGAGACCTGTTCGAGCAGGCCTGAATGTATGTGAGATGTCTTCGACGCGGCCTGCAGGCTTATCCTCAGTCTATGGTTAAAAGTCGCAGTAGAAGAACCCATTTAGTAGGCGACCACTATGTCAGACATCTGGGTGGATAAAAGATTTTGGAACGAATTCATTGATGTATACAAGCAACATCCATGTATATGGAATATTAAGAATAAAGACTATTCAAACAGGAATATGAAAAATGAAGCGTATGAGACATTGGTGAAGAAACTTCGAGAGAAGGATGGGAGTGCTACCCGTGACACGGTAACCAAGAAGATAAACAACATGCCAGTTCCTTCAGGAAAGAAATGAAAAAGGTTGAAAAAAGTCTGGGGCAGCTACAGATGAGGTCTATCGTCCAAGTCTGTGGTGCTACGACCAGCTTTTATTCCTTCGTGACCAAGAAACACCAAGAACATCATCATCAAATATTGAAGGGGTATGTAAACACTTTTTACTATCATATTGAAACGTTTCACGCTCGTGAAGCATTTTTGTAGCCTTTTCTTGGAATCCTCAAACTATTCTATAGAGCTCTAGAAGAATATAAAAAAAACTTAAAGTGTAAAGACTTGCGCAATTTTCCCTTCGTCATCCATATACACTCCCTAATCTGAATAAAATAGTCTTATAATAATCTGAAAAATGAATTATGTCACCTGAACGTGAAAGGAATAATACTCAGTAAATACAGGTAATAATTCTTTATACTGAATATAAATGCACACCTTTATTTCATAACTGGCTGTAATACATATAAATTTATTTTCTTACATAACCCTCACACATTCCAATGGTACAAAAAATCTCCTACTGTTGGGATATAGATTGACATAAGCAGTAATAAACAATAAGTGGTAAGAGTTGACCACGTATGTGGATATATAGCCTGCACAATGACTGCCATGAGAACCATTCTGTGAAATCCTTTGTAATTGTAAAAGAAAGATCCTGCATTAGGGGGAGGAACAATTGCTACATGTTTCCCGTCTACAGCGCCCAGGCAATTAGGGAACTGCCACATTTCTTCGAAGTCTTGACCAATCTGGCACCATTCCTCCTTCGAATGTGGGAACTGTGGAGATAAATGCATAATAATATTTATCAATACTGCTTTATTCAATACTAATATCCATGTTATTTTTGTCCCAATTTAAGGATGTGATCGAGATGGACTGCCAGTCTACATACCAGCCTGGAGCTTCAAGACCCCTTCCATTACCACCTGCAAAACGGAGCCGCCAACCGGGACCGTCAGTGAGCAACAAGCCTGACGAGGTTCTGGGCATCATTGGGGACAAATTACTGGGAACACGTGAAGAAGATGAATATGATTTGTTTGGTAAATTAATAGCAAGTAAATTGCGTAAAGTTGACGATGATCAATGAAAATTTGCTCAAAAATTTAATAAAAATGAAAATAGGAAGCATATAATACTAAGCTTCTGCACACCCTATTTTCTCATGGGGTGCTTTGGGTAACCTACACACGTGATGTATGTGAGGATACAAAGCTAATAATGATAAAAATTAATATCGTATAATTATAGGGTGTATAATTATGCACGGTATTTTTTGTAATATTGTGTTCAGCTTCATATGTGACCTTTATGTATATAAACAATAAACATCATGCACTTGCCTTCATATATTCTTTCCTTAATACCTTCCATTTAACTTTGCAAGTTTCTGGAATTATGCGTCCCAAAGCTTGTGGTGATACTGCTACGCTGAATTTCAGGTCTTCGTAAGACTTTCCAGTTGCTAAATACCGGAGAGTTGCAGCAAGTCTGTCCCTTGGTGATATAGCAGATCTCATGTAAGTGTCTTTCCTCTGTATATGTGGTGCCACAAGGTCTAGAAGCTTGCGAAATGCAGAGTCATCCATTTGTAGATAGTTAAAGAAATCATGAGGCTCCCATACTAAATGTGACAACAGGTTTGTGTGTGATAGTATTTCTCTTTTTGCTAGCCATTCCTTCATCCAAACCCTTTTCTTCCTTCTCGGCTGCTTACGTCTCTCGTAAGCTACAATACAAAGAGCTAGAATCTGCAGCTCCCTCTCTGATAGCACCTTCCACATTGCTGGCCGAGAGTAGACTAACCTGATTTCACTCAGGCCGCCTGCGTAATGTATGGGTACAATTTCGGTCGTCCGGCCACTGAAGCTCCGCCCCAAACCGGAGACCTGCAGGTAGTACCGGTGCGTGAATGGGGCCCCTAAGAGACAATTGTCATAACTTAATACTTTCGCGAGCTTAAGGTGGATTAAATACACACTTCGTGTAAAGTACTCACACATTGTTCCTTCACTCCGTTACAGGTGGTATAACTTATGACTTAGGCATAGTGTTACTCTCCTGATCCTGGGCCTGGCTGCCCGTTTTCGGATCTTGTTTACATGCTGACCTCTTTTTGACCGGGTCCCGCCAGCATTACAAAGTGGAAAAATATTAATGTATCTCTATATCAGGGTTGTAACAGTAGCTATATGCAGTATGTATGCTATATTTTTTTCAGTTTTAGACATCAAAGGTAGTGTTGGAATTGTTTAACAACGAAATTCTGAAATATCACCCATGGGGAGATCCGGTCAGGACGACGTAAACAGAACGTCGAAGACAACTATTATTCGATTTTAAGTTGAAATAGGCATTTTCTGATAATTCACAGAACTTTCAAAAAGTTGTCATTTATCTCCTGTTTTATTAGTCAATGATTTCTCATTTTGCCTTAACATTGAAACTGTGTGTGTGCGCCGTGTGTGTGTGTGTGTAACACACTCGATCGGTGTCCGAGGCAAAACATCCTATTACACTTCTTTACAGTATATATATGGGATTTCTGAATGACGAGTCCAGCGCAAATTCATTTTAATAACACTACCAGAAAGTAATCTATCTTTTTATATTTTACTGTAAATGATTTTTCATCACATAATAATATAGGAGCTTCACTTGTATATGTGTTTACATTTATGGCATTTCAACAGAAGGCTTTCGGTTTCGGCCGTTTTGTGTCGTCCGGCCGACGTCGGTGACGAAGCAAACTTTCATTATAAAGAGACTCCTGTTTTACAACTATTAACGTCAGTAATATTATTTAATAGTGTATGAAAGAGGTGAAGATAACTTTCTACTTATATAATATCAGCAGATTGATCTGAGAACGTAAACTATGGGATTTTATATACAAGATGGTTTGTTGAGTGTCTTCAAGACCAAGTAATTTCGCTTAAGTTCCTGCAGCAATTTTACAACTGAAGGATGTGGGTATGGTAGAAATCAATTAATTTATATTTTACTGGACATCAGTTGCCTTGTGAATGAAAAGGTATTGGTAGATCTATATAACTATTCCGCTGCGAGCTAGACTATGGCAGTTGACGTTTTTCTATGCAGTTTTACCTCCTATTCGTTTCGGGAACAAATGATCAGTGTAAGGCTACTGAAACTCTATAGGCTATATCCCAAAATTGTTGCGGACTACAACGGATATTGGTAATTTGGTATAGGTATTTTAGGTGGGTGAAAATACAAGAGCGGAATAGGCATACAAGAGGGTATTCTAACATTGCCATGGCAACCTGTAGTATCTGTAGGTTCTGATTCTGAAAAGGGTAAACTTTTTTGGGTTGGGGGGTGGGGAAGTGGTACAAGGATATGTCTTAAATGGTCCCTGATACTTTAATGAAGGGTATTAAAGTGCAGAAGTGCAGCGTGCACTAGTTAAGTAAGGACCTGGTAACTTAGGCTTATGTTAGTGGTCTACCAGGCTATGACCTGATACCTAAGGTTTAGTTCAGGTTAGGGTAGATTCCCAGCCGATAATTTTTAATGTTAAGTTCCCAAAGTTAGGTTAAGTTGCAGTCCAGGAGGCGGCAAAAAAAAAAAAAAGTCCGGCTATGTAAGGGCTTCTGTGCCTTTGACTTGGTTACATTGGGTTGCAACCCTGTTATTTTAATTCACAGTTCCATAAATTAGAGTAGGTTGGGGGGGGGGACGCTCATGAGAGCGAATCCCCCTGGCATCCTAGGTTAGGATCCCCTGATAGGTGAAGTAAGTCCATGATTTTTCACCCACCCAAATACCCGGCTTTCCATATAAAAGGGGGAGGGGGGTTTTATTACATAGGAAAAAAAAATGTGTATTTTGGCCAAGTCCGACGTGCTAGATAAAAGAGACAGTCTTCACAGTAATACCTGGATAAAAGGGACGGTCTTCACGATAATACCTGGATAAAGGGGACAGTCTTCACAGTAATACCTGTATAAAAGGACTGTCACCACAGTAATACCTGGATAAAGGGGACAGTCTTCACAGTAATACCTGTATAAAAGGACTGTCACCACAGTAATACCTGGATAAAGGGGACAGTCTTCACAGTAATACCTGTATAAAAGGACTGTCACCACAGTAATACCTGGATAAAAGGGACAGTCTTCACAGTAATACCTGGATAAAAGGACTGGCCCACCCCAGCAGTAAATAACCTGGATAAAAAGGACAGTCTTCACAGTAATAAACCATGGATAAAAGGGAAGGGACAGCATATTAAAAAAAAAAACCCTGGACAGTTCACACCACATTAATACCTGGTTAAAGGTGACTGACAGCACAGTAATACCTGGATGAAAGGGAGTGTCACCACAGAGGCCTGGATAAAAGGGACAGTAATTCCCGTCAGTTCACCCCCACGATTGTTAGAAGGGTGAACGTCCACGTGTAAAAAATGGAACTGTCAGTCGGACCATCGCTCATTTGCCAGAAGAGTGACACAACTCAAAAAATGTGTTTTGAGCTATTGATACCAGCAGAAAGCCTGTTCTTTATTCCATATTGTGGTGAAAATTCTTATTTGTATTTGTCATTAAAACAGGTCAGTAAAAGAATCATCTAAATATAAGTGGACAGAGTATAGAGATTTCAACTTTAGATTGCTTTTCCCGAAATATAGCAATTTTCGAGTTAAGACACTTCTGGCAAATGAGCGAATATATACTCATATCCCAATTTTGATCATCATTTAACTTTGATGTTAAAATTGGTGATACAAGTGAATTATAATCAAGTCTGACGATTTGGTTTGTTTCTTCATTTATTTAATGAATAGAACTCGGTATTAAGAATATTTTTATTATTATTATTATTATTATTATTATTATTATTATTATTATTATTATTATTATTTTTTATTATTATTGTCATTTGTGTAAGTAAATCCCTATGTAGTATTCTTGCTTAGGATTGCATAGTCTCATGTCCAATTACCCTTTTTGGGCATATTTCGGTACTACTATGATTTATTTTTCCTGTGATGCAGTTTGAGTCTCAAAGGAGTTTATTGTTATTTTGACGGAATAGATAAATTGATGAGAGGAGTGACATTTTCTACTTCGGTTTTAAGTCAAATGGACAATTTCCCCATGGTCCGGACCTTAAAGGGGAACTTCTGGTTGCATTTCAGATGTTCCATATGTGGTATTATTCCATTTAAGTACCCCGGTGAAAATTTGTTTTGGAAAGGGGAGTTTTCTTATTTTTTACAACCCATTTTCTATTGCACCATGGGCGCAGCCATTTATGTGCGTCTCATCTGTTATGCGTGGCGTCATGTCGCGGTATGCTCAAATAGGAGGAACTAATCCACCAGGCATGCTGTCTACACAATTCATGGACACACACACATGCACACACACACACATGTTTAGAAAACTGCCGTTCACCCCATCACACCACACACATTTCGATTGACAAGAATAAATTTAAATTCAAATACATACAAGTGGAGGCACCATAGTATAGATAGCGGTAAATAGCCGCCCTACCTTCGTCGGTACCGTGGTCTGTTCAGACCGACATTTCACGTTGATCTGTTTTCACTCATAGCTGTGGCCACCACTATTTCCTTTAAGGAGAAAACAGTTCCTGAATATGCAATGTCGAAAACAGAAAAAGAAAAACTACCTGGCCACTGTTTGTAATCCTGAAAAACATCATCATTAATAACTATTACCATTCTCTCTCTCTCTCTCTCTCTCTCGGCAATGTTGCAACATCACGTATATTACACACGCACACACTTGCCCATGCGCGGTATGCTTTCGTAAGGGCTGTCACTATTGCCATGAGTGGTGGGTCTCAATAGCCCCTTTCAGGTGTGGTGCAGTTTTGCTTTTGTTTAGTACTTTTGATTCAATCATCCGTGTACTTTGGCGTTCCTCATTCTTAGACAGCATGTCTAAAATGTGACTAGTCTTTTGGCTACATTATATCATAGATACATACATACATACCTACATACATATCATAATATATATATATGTATATATATATATTATATATATATATAATATATAATATATAAATAATATATATAGATAGATAGATAGATAGATATAATATAAACCTAGATGGACAGAACAATATTAATAAAAACCTCAATTAGAGCATTATGCACAAAGAATGGTACACACACATTAGCTTTCCTATTCCAAACGGAGTAATTTCACATGCACTTTAATATGTAAATATACCAATACACCGTTTTTCTACACAAAATTACACACACACACACTCTCTCTCTCTCTTTCAACTTATATCGAATGCAAAGCCTTAAACCTAAATGAAGGAACAAATGAAGAATTCCAGACCTTAGGGGCAAGATGAGAGAGAGAGAGAGAGAGAGAGAGAGAGAGAATTCATGAATCCATTTGACAAAATGGTAAACAAAGGAAAATCCCCGAATTATTGCCATAGATGAGGTAAAAAAAAAACAGGACGAGAGAGATAGAGAGAGACCAGAGAGTAGAGAAGAGAGAGAGAGAGGAGGAGGGCAGACAAAAAAAGAAACGGACTGTATTTGTGATGTGCATACTTGTAGCAAAACGTTCAATTGAACTAAATAATTAATTGAAGAATCATTTGAGTATGGGAACTTTTGGTAACAATTATAAATTGCTTGTGAAAATGATTTCTGAAAAATTAACCATCACAAACACAAGTCGCTAATGAAACTCTGTGTGTGTGTGTGTGTTTGGTGATCTCTTCATTCTGTATATCCCATTACCTTCTGTTCTTGAATTTCAAGTCAATGGACCCTGTGGTGGTGGGCTTATTCTATATGAATGAGGTTCATCTTTAGAATAATAATAATACTAACTTTGAGACTACAACGGTCCCCTAGAAAGGCTAAAAAGGTTAAAAAAGAACGGACGATAAACTAGCTCACGAAATCAGGAAACAGAAAACTTCTTAATGGTATCAGACATCCGACATCCTAAAAAACAAGTGGCCAGCGTTACGCACGAGTTGTGTGTCAGTGAATTATTATTACTCATTGGCATAATGATTGTTGACGGACGTGCGAATTGTTAGGGGCAGTTGGGACGGGCAACCAGAGGTCCTGTTCTTGCCCAGGGCCGAAAAAATAAGAAAAAGGCAGAAAGGAAAGGGGGTTCTACTAAATTAAACCCTTGTATTCATATGGAAGAAGCCCACCAAAAGGGGGCCACTGACTTGAAATTCAAAAGCTTCCCAAAGAATATTATGGTGTTCATTAGAAAGTAGTAATAGAAGGTAACAGATAAGCAGGGGGGGGGTTAAACCAGAAGAGATTAGTATTTGGAAAAGAAAAAAAAAATAAATAAATGGACAAATAATTAAATAAATAAACAGATACTCGTAAAATGTAATGAGATTATAAAATACACACTGTTAACAGTCATTTCACGTTGGTCTATTCTTACTCACAGCTGTGGCCATCAGAATTTCCTTTAAAGAGAAAAAGGCCAAGTTCCTGAATACGCTATTTCGAAAGAAGAAGAAGAAAAACACTACCTGGTCACGGTTTGTGATCGAGAAAAAACATCATCATTAACAACCGTAGCCATTTTCTCTCTCTCTCTCTCTCTCTCTCTCTCTCTTTAGTACTGTTGGAACATCACGTATATTAAGCCCACACACACGTGCGCACGCGCGGTAAGCTTGCTTAAGGGCTGTCATAATTTCCACGAGTGGGTTTCAATAGTGGGTTTCAGTGCGCATTCCTGCTTCAATATACTTTTGATTCATTCGTGTCCTTTGGTGTTAATCGTGCGTAGACAGCATGCCTAAAAGGTGACCTGACTTTGGGGCCATTATATCATATATATATATATATATATCTATATATATATCTATAATATAAATATAATATTTATATTATATATATTTATATAAATTATTATAATATATATAGATATATATATAGAGATATATAACCGAATGAATCAATATTCAATATAAACCTCAATTAAAGCATTATATCACTAAGCATGGTTATACACACATGAGATTCTCTATTTTTCGTTTTTCTAAACGCAAAAATACGGTCTCTCTCTCTCTCTCTCTCTCTCTCTCTTTCTCAAAATATTGAATGCAAAGCCTTAAACCTAAATGAAGGAACAAATGAAGAATTCCAGACCTTCGGGGAAAGAAAGAAAGAACGGAAGAAAGAAAGAAAGAAAGAAAGAGAGAGAGAGAGAGAGAGATTTCAGCAATTTATAAACCAAGAGACAAGACATAAAGTTCAGAATCTTTCTTGCTATATTTCGATCAAACCAAAATATATCTCGTGGAATATAGAAAATCAACGAAAAATCGAGAGTGAGAGAGAGGAGAGTATATGAACTGGATACTTCAGATATGGATTTCAGTTTGAAGAAAATGTGGCCTTATCTGGCCTTGGCAGCAGCTGTTATTAGGACGTTGTTGTCCAGATGTTGTTGGAAATCCGGAAGAATAGTGATCTTGTTTGGTGTGGCTGCCTATTCGCTGGCGAGATTTCTCTCCTGACTGATAATGATGGAGCTGAAGAGCCTAAGGAAAAGGAACTGAACGAGAGAATTGCGGCAGTGTTTCCACTTTAGGGGAAAATACCCCATTTTAGGGGAATCAGGTGGTGTTTAGGGTTGAGCCTAGGGGAATCCTAAAAAGGCCAAAATCTAGGGGAATTTGGATGTATTTTAGGGTGGGTTAATTGTTTATTTTCTAGGGTGTTATAAGATCCTCTCTCGATGAATATGAAAAATTCCTATTTTTTCATTTTTCTTAGTTCATGAACAAGAAAATATTATTATAAAAAAGGTAAAGAGGGGCCGTTCTAAAGACAAAGGCTTCATTCTCCGACCGAGTCCGACGAGAAGCACATGTTGGTAGCTTTCCAAACATCAACAAACAGAGAAGAGAACAACACGTGTTAGAAGTACTACGAAGCAAATGAGCATTATTGTGCAGTATTGGGAGGGTAATAAAATGCATAATTCTTTCTTAGATCTTGTGGAGATTCATGACAGTTCTGCTAATGGTTTGGTCAAAGCTTTAATACAGTCACTAGAAACCAAGGAGATTCCTTTAGAGAATATTGTAGCATTCTGTTCAGACACAACAAATGTCATGAAGGGGGAGAAACATTCTGTTGCAACCTTTTATTTTAAGAGAATTATTGCCAAATGTTATCATAGTAAAGTGTTCATGCCATCTTATTCACCTGTGTGCATCATATGCTTGCCTAAAGCTACCTAAATCCCTTGAGGATCTTTGTCGCAATATACATACACATTTTAGTTTAAGTTCAAAGCGACAAGATTCTCTAAAAGAATTTCAGAATTTTGTAGGTGCAGCTCCTCACAAAATTTTAGCTCCAGGGCAGACCAGGTGGCTTTCCTTGGAAAACTGCGTCAAACGATTACTGGAACAATGGGAGGCTCTCAGATTATATTTCACTGATGTTGCGTTTACAGATCCAACGGACAGTAATGATGCCATTCTCCAATCTCTCAATAATAAGTTTACCCTTGCCTATTTAGAATTTTTGTCGTATAACTTAAGTCGCCTCAATAGTTTCAATACACAATTTCAATCAGAGATTCCAAATTTTTATTGTCTTAAAAAAGAAGTTAGCAATTTAATAAGGAGTATATGCTCAGATTTTATGAGCATTCCATATGTTAAAAAAAAGTGTGATATACATGCACTGGATCCAAAGCATCCATTATTTTCATCAAGTATTGTGTCAGCTGAAAACATATATTTAGGAGTGTTTGGCTATGGAGACAATGATGGCTATGGAGACAATGAGAGAGTTAAAACAAAAAGCAGTGCCCATGATATAAAAATATTTTATGAAAGTTGTTTAAATTTTCTTATTGAATCTGTAAAGCAGATTCAAAATAGATTCAACCTTAGTGAGCCTATTCACGCAATAGTTCAGTGTTTGAATCCAATGAATGCTGCTAATCTTGAGCCTAAATCACTGGCATCTGTCTTTGATGCTATACCACAGCTGTATAAATATGCAGATAGAAACAAGACCGATGAAGAGTGGAGATCCCATTGTTTTAGTGAGGAGTTGAATGGCCAGGTACCAATGGTTTACAGTACTGGGATATTGTATTAAACAAGAAAAATGCTGCAAACCTTCCATGCTTTCCAAATTTAAGGGTTGTTATCTCAGTATTGTTATCTTTGCCATTTTCAAATGCTAGTGTGGAGAGATTTTTTAGTAAATTTAATCTGACAAAAACCCCACAGAGGACTAGGTTGAAAAATGAAACACTTTGTGGTTTTAATGCACATGGTTTACCATCTCAGTAATAAAGGTATAACTACAGATGGTCTCAGGATTGATGACCGAATGGTTTCAGCAGTTAGGGCAGTACAGAGTAATGCAACATGTAATGATAGTAACAGGAATGTTTAGATGAAAGTTCACTAATAGATTATGATGATGTGAGGCAGGATCATTTGTGCAGAGCAATTAAAATAAAAATTTTTCTACAGTATGCATATATGAAATGACCATAAATGTAGTTTGTGCTATTCCTTATGAAGAATGAAAGTTTTGCTACTTAACAGTTTCATGGATATTGGATTTTTGCTAAAGTTTGTGATTTTTGAGGTAATAATGGTTTTGGGCATATCTTGAAGGGAAAGTAATTTTACATTTTGCTGAAGTCAGTAATTATTGGTGGAAACTAGTTACTTCATAACCCCTGTGTAGGACCGTTTCACAGGACTAAGGACACACAATATTGGCTTTTATATGGAAAGAATAATCTTGTAATGTATTGCAGATGTTACATGTCATTGGAAATAATGGTACTGTGTATGTGATATTTACTGTAGGCATATATGTGATAATGCTGCTGCAATCTTATGGTATGCATGTGATATTTACTGTCGGGTTATATGTGATACTGCTGCAAAGATAGTGTTAAGTATTTATTTTTCTATGTATATCCCTTTAATAAAAGTGACGTGTTTATTTTGTAATTCTTTTATACATATATAAGTCACATTAGGATGTCACTAAGTTGAAAGTAAATTATTTACTAGGCTTATATAAATGTGATAATGCTGCAATCATATGATCCTGCATATGTGATATTTACTGTAGGCTTATATGTGATGCTGCTGCAAAGATAGTGTTAAGTATTTATTTTTCTATGCATATCTCTTTAATAAAGAATGTCACTAAGTTGAAAGTAAACTATGGTGCCATTATTATAGGCCAGTTTATAAGTGCAATTACTTTATTTATGAAAAATTACATTATTATGTTTGTTTTTGTTAGAGATTATTTTCTTACTACTGTGAATAAGAGAAATAATAAAATTTCCAATATATACTCCAATATATTGTATTTTTACTATGGTTACCCTACCTTTATTGGGTAATTCTGAAGATAACTCCACATGGACTGCAAGGAACGTAACCAAGAATACGACATCCACTAGGGATTGTGGCCTCCAATGTATTTCCCAGTGTTTAGTACTGGCCCCTGGTGGTTAATTACAGTCGACCGCCCAAAAATAACTGTAAATTCTTAATAAGCAACCCGAATACTATAGGAAACTGTAATTTTCAAATACCCGGCGCGGAGTTATTATAAGATTATCCCTTTATTGATTTAGGGGAAATCCGTGCCAATCTAGGGGAGGAATTTGAGGCCCGGATCTAGGGTAAAACAAACAAATGCAGGCCGTGGAAACCCTGAATTGCCGGCCTTGCGAGAAGCCATCCAGCCTGACAGAGAGAGCACGTGTGCACTTGGACAGGACAATAATTCTTCAGCTACAAGAGAGGCTCGACTACCAAGAAGAGACGTCAAGAAAGGCGGGGCGGAAGAGAAGAACGCGTTCGTGAAATGCAGATGACTCAGGAGGTGTTGCAACAGCAGGCCTTGCAAGAGAGGGCTCACTCGCTCGAAGCTGGAACGATAAAGAGAAGAGGGAGAAACGGCAGCTGGAAGACAAGATGGTCAAGATGGCCGAAGAAAACCAGCATGTGAAGAAGAACGTGAAAGAAATTGGTGAGAGGAACGATGCCCTTTGTGAGAGGGGAAGTGTCTGGGCAGTGGTCAGACGCAAACTGCCTGCTTGAGGGGCTCGAGAAACTCTTACGACAGAAGGAGAAAGACGTGCAGCTATAGACGGCAGAAGCGGCGCGGATAGCAAGACTCATTCAGGAACAAAAAGACTCAAGCGAAAAGTGGGAATCCGACAGGAAAGACTTGGAGCTGAGGTTGGAGCGCCTGCAGAAGGCTTTGGAGGACCTCTTGGAAGGAAAAGCGTGGACTCCAGTGTAAAGTTGAAACAGCGAAACTCAAGAGGAAGGAGCTGGCATGCCTTCTAGAGGAAGGAAATGGTGGCCTGGAGTCGCTGAAGAAGAAGGCCGGTGTCCAGAGCGAATGGAACGACCAGATGGATGATGAGGTTGGATGGCTGCGAGGAACGAAGGAGAAAATGGTCTCTGATTTGAAGAACCTCCAGGAGAAATGAAGACGAATGGAGGAGAGCAAGTGAAAACTGCAGAAGCTTAAGTGGATCTTGAAGAAATGGCGTGATGAAGACTGCACTGGCCTCAATCAGACGGATAAGATGTGGAAATTTTGAGGAAGATGTTTATTTTGTAATAAGTTTGATTTGTTAATCCTTGAAGAAAATTGAACTAGAACGGAAATAAATATGTTAAAATGTTTTCTTAGAGTTTTATTGATTCGTGGATGGAAAAGAAAAGGGGGGGAATATAGAAACAGTGAAGAAAATAAGGGGATTTGTGTAGGTGCCGGGAGAAGAAACAGGATTAGGAGAAGCCCCAAGAAAATTGAGAGGATTCAGTAGGATTAGTGGAGGTGCCAGAAGAAGAAAGAGAGGATTAAGTAGGATTGGTGGAGTGCAAGGAAAAGAACAGGAAGATTCAGAGAATCCCCAGGAGAATTAAGAGGATGCAGTGGCATATTCTGGTTCTAAGGTACAGAATAGCTATTACACTGTGCAGGGACTGGCGGGCGAGGCCCGCCGAGCGTCCCGGGACGGGCGGGCAGGCATCCGCCACCGAGGTCCGCCCGGGACGGGCGGGCGGGCGTCCGCCCGAGCGTCCCCGGGACGGGCGGGCAGGCGTCCGCCGAGCGTCGGGACGGGCAAGGCGGGTCAGGGCGTCCGCGAGCGTCCCGGGACGGGCGGCGGGGCAGCGTCCGCCGAGCGTCCCGGGACGGGCGTGCCGGAGGCGTCCGCCGAGCGTCCCGGGACGTGGGCGGGCAGGCGTCCGCCGAGCGTCCCGGGACGGGCGGGCAGGCGTCCGCCGACGCGGGTCCGGGTGACGGGCCCGGGCAGTCCGTCCGCGCGGAGCGTCCCGTGACGGGTCGGGCAGGCGTCCGCCGAGCGTCCCGGGTGACGGGCGGGCAGGCGTCCCCGTCCGCTCCCGGACGGGCGGGTCAGGTGACTCCGCGAGCGTCCCGGGACGGGCTGGCAGCGTCCGCCGAGCGTCCCGGGACGGCGGGCAGCGTCCGCCGAGCGTCCCCGGAGGGCGTGCCACGGGCCTGGCGTCCGCCGAGCGCCCGGGACGGGCTGGGCAGCCGTCCGCCCGAGCGTCCGGGACGGGCGGGCAGGGCTTCCTGCCGAGCGCCCTGGACGGGCGGCAGGCGTCCCGCCGCGGGCCCGGGACGGGCGGGCAGGCGTCCGCCGCGGGTCCCCCGGGTTACGGGCGGGCAGGCGTCCGCCGAGCGTCCCGGGACCGGGCGGGCAGGCGTCCGCCAGAGCGTCCCGGGACGGGCGGGCAGGCGTCCGCCGGAGCGTCCCGGGACGGGCGGGCAGGCGTCCCCCGCGGGAGCGTCCCGGGACGGGCGGGCAGGCGTCCGCCGCGGGTCCCGGGACGGGCTGGCAGGCGTTCCGCCGAGCGTCCCGGGACGGGCGGGGCAGGCGTCCGCCGAGCGTCCCGGACGGGCGGCAGGGCGTCCGCCGAGCGTCCCGGACGGGGCGGGCAGGCGTCCGCCGCGGGTCCCGGGACGGGCGGGGCAGGCGTCCGCCGATCGGGTCCCGGGACGGCGGGCAGGCGTCCGCCGAGCGTCCCCGGACGGGCGGGCAGGCGTCCGCCAGCGTCCCGGGCCGGGCCGGGCGGCGTCCGCCGGCGGGTCCCGGGACGGGCTTGGGCAGGTCGTCCGCCGAGCGTCCCGGGACGGGCGGCGGGGGGGCAGGCGTCCGCCGAGCGTCCCGACGGGCGGGCAGGGCGTTCCGCCGAGCGTCCCGGGACGGGCGGCAGTCGTCCGCCGAGCGTCCCGGACGGGCGGGCAGGCGTCCGCCGAGCGTCCCGGGACGGGGCGGGCAGGCGTCCGCCGAGCGTCCCGGGACGGGCGGGCAGGCGTCCGCCGGCGTCCCGGGACGGGCTGGGCAGGCTCCGCCGAGCGTCCCGGGACGGGCGGGCAGGCGTCCGCCGAGCGTCCCGACGGGCGGCAGGCTTCCGCCGAGCGTCCCGGGACGGGCGGGCAGGCGTCCGCCAGCGTCCCGGGACGGGCGGGCAGGCGTCCGCCGAGCGTCCCGGGACGGGGAGCGTCAGGCGTCGCCGCCGACCGCGGGTCCCGGGACGCGCGGGCAGGCGTCCGCGAGCGTCCCGGGGGACGGGCGTCCCAGGCGTCCGCCGAGCGTCCCGGGACGGGCCTGGGCAGGCTCCGTCCGACCGGGCGGTCCCGGGACGGCGCAGGCGTCCGCCGAGCGTCCCGGACGGGCGGGCAGGCGTCCGCCGAGCGTCCCGGGACGGGCGGGCAGGCCGTCCGCCGAGCGTCCCGGGACGGGCGGGCAGGCGTCCCGTCCGACGGGAGGTCCCGGGACGGGTCGGGACCAGGCGCCGGCTCCGCCCCGAGCGTCCCGGGACAGGGCTTGCAGTCGTCCGCCGTTGCGTCCCGGACGGGCGGGCGGCAGGAAAGGGAGGCGTCCGCCGAGCGTCCCGGGATACGGGCCGGGGCAGGCGTCCGCCGCGGGCGTCCCGGGCCCGAGGGGACGGGCGGGCAGTCGTCTGCCAGCGTCCCCCCCCCCCCCCCCCACGGGCCGCGGGGCAGGCTCCGCCGAGCACGGGCGCAGGCGTACGCGGGAGGCGTCCGGGTACGGGCGGGCAGGTCCGCCGCGGGTCCCGGGACGGGCGGGCAGGCGTCCGCCGAGCGTCCCGGGAACGGCGGGCAGGCGTCCGCCGCGGGTCCCCGGTACGGCGGGCAGGCGTCCGCCGAGCGTCCCGGGACGGGCTGTGGCAGGCGTCCGCCGAGCGTCCCGGACGGGGCGGGCAGGCGTCCGCCGAGCGTCCGGACGGGCGGGCAGGCGTCCGCCGAGCGTCCCGGGACGGGCGGGAAGGCGTCCGCCGAGCGTCCCGGACGGGCGGGCAGGCGTCCGCCGAGCATCCCGGGACGGGCGGGCAGGCGGCCGCCGAGCTTCCCGGGAACGGGCGGGCAGGCGTCCACCGCGGGTCCCGGGACTGGGGGCGGGCAGGCGTCCGCCGCGGGGTCCCGGGACGGCGGGAGGGCAGGCGTCCGCCGAGCGTCCGGGGGGACGGGCTGGCAGGGCGTTCGCCGAGCGTCCCGGGACTGGGGCGGGCAGGCGTCGCCGACGTCCCGGGACGGGCGGGCAGGGCAGGCGTCCGCCCGAGCGTCCCGGGACGGGCGGGCAGGCGTCCGCGAGCGCCCGGTCCCGGGACGGGCGGGCAGGCGTCCGCCGCGAGCGTCCCGGGATGGCGGGCAGCGTCCGCCGAGCGTCCCGGGATGGGCGGGCAGGCGTCCGCCGAGCGTCCCGGGACGGGCGATTACCGCAACGGTCGATGTCTACCTCTTGTCCCGGGAAGGGCAGGCCGGAGCCCATCTTGGGTCCCGGGAGTAGTGGGCGATGTCCGCCACATGTCTCGCGACTGGTGATCCCCAACCTACTCTTCCTGGGACGGACATTCAATGTGTGCCACGGGTCTCGGGACAGGCGGGCGATATCTGCCACGGGTTTTCGGACAGGTGGACCGGGCCCACGTCTGGTCCTGGGATGGGGCCCCCGCCAGTGAGGCGACCAGGTCGAGCCGCCAGTGGATGGGCCCTTGGCAGGGAGGAGATTTGGTCTGGCCGTCAGGGGTGGGGCCTCCAGCGAGGAAGCAAATCAGTTGGGCTGCCAGGAGTGGGCCCCCCAGTGAGGAGGCGACTGGTTATTGCCGCCAGGGTTGAGGACCCTTGTGGGGAGGACACCGGTTTGGTCCCCTGGGGTGGGGCCACTGGTGGGAAGGAGAACGGGTCGGGCTGCCTGGCGTCGGGCCCCTCGGCCCCCGGCCAGGAGAAAAAAAAAAATAGTAGTTTTTCAGACCTAGCCAAATTTGCTCTAACTGCTCTTTGCTTGCCACACTCTAATGCTGAATGCGAACGAGTGTTCAGTAAAAGTTAATCATCGCTTTAAAAACTAAACAAAGAAACAGACTGAAAACAAGGCCAGTTAATGGGGCTTTACTCTCTGCTAGTTGCATCAAAGATTCAGGAGGGTCATGTGTTCATTATACTCCTGCAAATGATATGTTTTCCAGAATAAATAATCATGCTCAGATATTCCAGAACGTCAGAGAACTTGAATTTGATTAGGAAGAAGATTCTTAAAGATATACTTTACAATTATTATTGTTATTAATTCCTTTATCATGGGATAGGTATCAGTACCAGTCATGTTTAATTATATATATTTATTTTAAATTACTACACAGTGATGCTATTTTGATTTTCGATGTTTTGGGGTGCTTAAAGATATGTATGGGTGGGCCTATCAACTCACATATCTTCGTGTTAATTCGTTATCAGTTTAGTTTACATTATGGAAAGAAGTGACGTTCTAAGCTGTATACTTTTCTTACCACAGTGTTAATACAATATAGTAATAATTTGTCCATAACAATTGTTGATAACATTACAATTATTCATAATTCCATTTTTTTCGTTTTTGTAGAGAAAAATGTTTCATTTGTATTTTTTCTTAATTATATATGTAAATTGCAAGATATTAATGACTACAAAGAAATCATACATAAATTCATTATTTAGTAAAATTATAAAAAATGTGTTAAATATCAGAAACAGTGTGAGATAATAATTACGATAAATCTACAATTTTGTACGATATTTTTTACTGAAAACCCATAATTTTGAGGAGCCAGTACGATAATTCCAATCCGAGAGTGTGTGGCAGGCGGCAGCACTGTTGGGGGAAGTGGGCGGGAGCGGTGGCGCGCGTTTTACAAACTGTCATCGTCACATTCTATTGTCTGCAGTTCTTCATTTTCCTTCCTGTTACCTGTATCTTAATTCAATGAGCAGTATTGGCCCATGATCTGCCTTCATGACCATAGTCAGATGGCAGATCAGCTAACAGCGCCTATCACAATTACGGACGTAGTCGGAGTCCGACTATCGGACATGCAGTCTCTCATACTAAACATGATGGGAGCTCCGCGGGACGCCGTAGCAAGGATTAGAATAAAATATAGAAAAATCGCCAAGTTTCTCAGGATAATTTTCACAGATTACCTCACCAGAAGTGCATTTTATCAACCCTTTTCTTTACTTTTTAACCAATAAACTGTGTTTCGTGCTGCCTTAAATCCAAACAGGACCAGAGTTTAGAATTAAAGAAAAACAAAATTGCTTTAGCCAAGCAAACTGAATCAAACCAGATCATCACACAGTGTTGTTCCCTGTGCCAAACTTAGATTTTGTTGCTGGGCAAGTACACGGCACGCCTACTGTAAGAGCTGTTTTGCTCTTCAGTCAGACTTCAGAGATAAGTGAGACAAGAAATCCTACTAGTACTGAAAGCAGAACTGCGCTAGACTAACCATTTAAGGTTTGTTGTCGTCGTAGGCCTATGCCTACTGAAGAGCTGTAGGCCTAGCTAACCCTGTACCGATAACAAGTGGGCGTGTGATCAAGTGATGACTAAACATTCACTTTGAAACAAGACTCTCAGGTCTATTATACCTAGTCTGTCTTACAACTTTTTTCAAATTTTACGTAGCGAGAGACCTTAGTACTATAAAAGCATTAAATCTGTTTCCTAGTTTGGTCGGACTTTTTGAATGATTGAATCCATTTTTGGCCCTGACGTTGCCTAATATGACCTGTCAAATCTGAACAAGCCTAGGGTAAAAAAAAAACCATGGTACAGAGGTGGACCATGTACGATCAATGTGTACAACCCCCAAAAAAGTACATTATAATGCGTCCTGACACCGGAGTAGAGGTCTTTAGCTCCGTTTCTCACCAACAACAAGTCGCGTCTGATGCCCATCTCCGATGTCAGGACGCGTTATAATGTACTTTTTTGGGGGTTGTACACATTGATCGTACATGGTCCACCCCTGTACCATGCTGTTTTTTACCCTATATCCTAACATCGTCACCTATAGTACTAATTGGAGGGTGGATTCCTATCCTTGGACCCTACACCTATGTACAGAACTACCATAGAGCCTAACCCTCCTCTGTAGGGCAATCAATTTGGTTAACCCCAAGGTGAAGGATTTTAAGTTGAGTTATAACCAGTAGGGTAGGTAATATTTGGTTGAGTTAAAACTCTTAGGTGAAGGACTTTAGATTAAGAAGTTACAACCCCTAGGTGAAGAAATTTAGTTTGAGTAATGTTAGTAATGTCAGATATGGTTGTTAGGGTAGCAAAGCCCAGTCAGGTAGGAAGTCTGTCCAAAATAAAGTTGAATACAATAGTACATTCGGTAGATCTAGTATTATTACTATTCGGCGGCGGCCTAGAGTATGGCAGTTGCGGTTTTTTATGCAGTTTTACCTCCTGAACAAGAATTTTAAGTAATATTTATTCGGACAACTTTAATTAACCCGCAGGGGCCCGTACTGTACTATAGAAATACCCAAGAGCAAGTTGAATAACAAGTGACCTTAGGCTATGGTATGTGCAATGGTTTCTGGGAATAAGATGTTAATGGACTAGGTATTTAAAAATATTTTAGAAAGATCTCTCATATACCATTATCTTTGCAAATTATTACCAAGCAAGGTACGTATTCACAAATTTATAAATTAAATTACAAAGTGTATTTTCTATATCTGCTGGATTATTGCACTTATGGTCAGGGTACGGTGGCAAGGGCTAAGGTGAGCAAAGCCCTTTGGTCAGGTTAGGACCCAGGACCTTGAGTTACGTTATTGAAGGAATGTGTTCTAGTTAAAATATGGTTTTTCTGATGGGCTTTGTGTTTCATCCATTTTTTTTTTTTTCTACAAAATATTGTTGAAAATCCATATGCTCTATTTGCTGAGGATTTGGGAGATGGGAAGGGTGGTGACAAAAAGCTGAAACGTGTTTTGCAGATGAATTATAAATCAGAATCATTTGAAACACCAGCAAAACTATGAAAAATATATGTATTTCTGGCAAAAATACCCACTTCCTTTGTTAATAGTGTCTTCATAGTTGGTTAAGGACAGTACAGGATCCTGCATGTAATTAATGTGGTTGTGTAATTAAATTACATATATATACTGTATTTAATTTTATCAATTTAATACTCAGTCTTGATCTGGGTATAAACAGGAATAAGTGAATAACAATAGCTTTCTTTTCCTCTCAATTAGTAGTTCATATTACTCTGGGAAAATCCTGTCAACACAGAATTTCCTTAGTTTTTGTGTGTTTTGCTTTCAGGATGTTGAACATTAAATTAAAGCAAAATCTAATTTTAGTTGAGAGTTGTGCTCAGAAGACCATTTTATTTCATATAGTACACATTCATTTTTATTTAAATTGCATCTTAACTTGAAAGTGTTTCATAGTAAGGATGCACCACAAACCCTCATATAAAGGGCTGTTGACTTGGTTTCTTATATGGGTTTTGATATACTGATGGGGATCGAAAGGTTTTCAGAACAATGGTAATTTAAACTTTTGACTTTTATTTATGAGATTCATATCTCTGGAGTAAATGATGCAACTGTTTAAGGAATGCATACCATCAGACTGGTTAATTCCCTCAGGGTAAATGTAAATCTTATTAGATTTTCCAATATTTTTTTCAGAGTTTTTGTGATTTTTTCTGATCAAACTTTTGAAAAATCATGGATCGATGGGTGGGGAGAGTAGCATTGGTGACTGGAGCAAGCTGTGGAATTGGAGCAGACATTTGTAGAGAGCTGGTAAAAGCTGGTATGATTGTAGTAGGGACAGCAAGAAATGTGGAAAGAATTGAGGTCAGTTTATGATGCCATTTATCCTAATTGTTATGATATCACCATTTATATTTATGTCTTTTCTTCTAAAAATCTGGACATTCATCAGTAAATTCTGCAGTGCCATGCTCTCATTTTAAAATGTTATACATATACTTCCCCAAGTCTTCCATTGTATAAGTTTAACAAATAAAGGATGTTCACATGATGTATGTATGAAAAGCTAGAGTATTAATTAGCCACAGAAGACCTAGTAATATATATACTATATAAATAATAGGAATGTCAATATCTTGTCTGTCATGTTCTTGTAAAGCATTTCTTTAAGGCTTTATAGGATAATTTGATAATTCAAGTGTAAGCATCAAGATAATTCTTTAAAATTTAATTAAAATTACAGGCTTTATCAAAAGAACTGAAGGGGAACCCAGGGACTCTATTTGGAGTTAAATGTGACCTGACCAAAGATGCTGATGTTGAAAACCTTTTCTCTGTCATCAAAGAAAAATACAAAGGCGTAGATATCTGTATTAACAATGCTGGGATGTCTTATAACAATAGCCTCATAGGTAAGAATATTCCCTAAGGAGTAATTTCCCTTATGAGCAGTTTATTGAAAAAATTCATAGTTTCACTACAGTCAATGATATACTATAGGTTCCCTAGGGACCTCATTATTTTTATGCTGGAAAGACTGTGTTCATAATCAATCTTTTATATCCTCTTATTGAAATGCTGAATAGTACAGTATTTAATGGAGGAGGCCACCAGATGGAGAGATGGAATTATAATCAGTACCTCTCAGGAGATGGAGTGTCAGGGAGGGAGTGTCAGGTATTCTTGAAATGAGGTCTGTATTTCATAGTGAGTCGGCTTCATGGTCCTTTATTATTGGAATTACACTCTCTTTTGAGTGTGCTTTAACATGAAAGCTGCATCAACAGAATTCAGTTTACATTATGTCTCAATTATTCTGACATTCCCTTTTCTGTGAGAGAAATTTTATGTAGTAAGTGCTCTATCTCCATTTCATCCATTAAAGGATATGGATACACTTAAGGATGCTTTTATTTCATTAGTAAAGCTGTAGAGGCATTATACAAGCACTGGAAATTTACAGAATTCTTGTTAATGTTTTATAGCATGATCACAAAGAATGTTTAAGCACAGTATTAAATTCTGCTACTGTTTGGGGTGTACTCTTGCTAAAACATGCAGGAAGTGGTGGAGTGAAAGATCACAGTATAATGATTTTCCCTGATTAATATGGTTAGCTATCCTCAAGCAGTTTGGATAACCATAGGGTCATATTTCTTGGGGCATCTTTTTAGGGGGTGCCATAGTCTAGATCAGTGGTGTCATCTTGAAATATGGTTGGTGATGTTTGGGTGTCCTGATACTTGCATTTTTTTCTGAATATGGATTGCTTTAAGGATGCAGAGGTTGAAGCTCTCCTGTTCACTGTCTGACATTTATAGTAGCTATTAGATCTTGACGTAGGAGTACATATTGTGTTTTTCTTCATCATACCTCCTGATTTCACCTTTAAGGGCATTGTATACATGGCCAAGGCTGAATTATTTCTTATCAAGATGCTAGACATCTGATTCCTATATACATACCAATATACACGTATAAGGTTAATATTCTGGTTGGGATTACAGGGTTTGGCACTTCTTGTTTGCTTTGTCAGTTTTTTATGGGTATTGTTGAAGAGCATGTTTTCTATAGGATACTGCCCAAGCCACCCACTGCAGGCTCATTGCTGATACCTTTGTCAAAGCAGGCGATGAAAATGGAATCAACTGACAGACAGACATGTGAAGAGTGCATTGTCCTCAACTACACCGGAAAGAGAAGTATGATAGGAAACCTCCTTTCTTTAATGATCTCTTTTCCTAAAATAATATACAATTAGAGAAGAGTTGAAAATAAAAAAGACTAACTTGTGCCTGTACCTCCATGACTAGACTGACTGCCCTAATGATGTATGCTGTGTCAGCACAGCTTCTGTTTGGAGAGCCCTTTTCCATTGCTGATCATGGCACCCTACCCATAAAAAGTTTGACATGGCTGCCCAAGTTATAGTTAATAATGGTAATTCTATCCATCAAATTGAAATGCAATAAATATAGCCTACTATAAGATTCAAAGCCAGTGTCCCAGTGTTTTTCCGGGATAAAATTATATCAACGTACCCGACAAAGATGTCACTTTTGTCACAGGGTATCTTACATCCCTACCTAATTTTTTACATTGTTCTGTAATACAAAAGTTGCATAATTCTGGTAACATAAGAGTAACACCGACTTCTTGTTGACATCGCCAGCAAACTCAGAGGAATGACGTAACTAATGACGTCATTAACCTGCCTCCTAGATGGATAATTGGCTATTCGCGAAAAAGTCTCCACCTCTGGCAACAATGAAATACAACCAATACTCCTTGTTTACACTTCATAGTAGTCGTAGTAGCTGTAGTAGTAGTACAGTGGTCCTCCCGTATTCGCGAGGGATGCGTACCAGACCCCCGTGAATAGTTGGAACCTGCAAATGTTTTGGAACCCCTATAAAAACGCAAATAACAGCCTATTTTGTTAGTTAAAACTCAAGAAAAACCACTAAAAATGTTCATACTTGGTTTTTTTAATAGTTTTATCACAAAAAGTGCATTTTATGATGAAATTCATAAAAAAAAACCCAGGAATTTGAGGATATTTCTCATAGAAAAATACTGCGAATGCACGAATTTTCCGCGAATAATGCGGGGAAACATTCCCGATAGAAATCTGCGAATGTGTGAGTCCGCGAATCTGGAGAACACGAATACGGGGGCCCACTGTATATAAGATTTATGCCTAGAGGTCGAGTGCTAGAATCCTTTAAGAAAGGGTTTTCACAGGTAATCTGAGAAATTACTTTCTATCCCTATTTCTCCATTGAAAAATTATATAATTAAAAATCAATTAACAAGATGAAGAAAACTTTGGCATTCATCGTAACTCCCTTGATATTTTTTCTATGACAGTGACGATCATTGTAATAAATAGATAATTGCATAGGATTAGATTGGATTATAGAATTTAGACTTCAAGCCAAGCACTGGGACCTATAGAGGTCATTCAGTGATATATTATAACCCATGACCTTTTTTTTTTTTTTTTTTTTTTTCTTTTTTTTTTTTTTTGCAAAGCAAGTTTTAATGTTGTTCCACAAGTCATATTTTCCTAAGAAATCAACAACTATTGCTTTATAGAGCATATAGTATAATTATCTTTCTGCACCTCATGGAAGTCAACAAATGACAAAAACTTGGTAGCCTTGGATGTCCAGGTGTACTCTTTACCCAAAAAAGGGCCCTATTATTCATTTACCTGTTCAAGTTTACGTAGCGTTTGCCACGGGCCTCCTCACTTCTAAACAACTCTGCAAGTTGAATCACAAAAGCTGTCCTACAGCCACAGGGACAATGACTTATTACAGCCACCATTCTTGAAGCCTTGACAAGGTAAGATTCATTCAGAATTTCAGAGACAGCTGTTTGTTGTCATCACCTTGTGGGAGGAGTCTTCTCTTATGAATAGTATTACTTTTTCAATATAAGTAATAAAGAATCCTGCCAAAAATTAGGTAGGGATGTAAAGTATACTATGGCTAAATAATATCTTTGTCAAATGCGCAGAAAAAAGTTATTCCGGAAAAACACCTGGACAAAGGCTCTGAATCTCATAATAGCTGTCAAGGAATGGTAACCACTCCCACCCCCCACCCCCTTGAGAAAGAACACTTTATTTGAGCTTTACTAGTGTCCTGTACTGTTAGTTCTTGATCCATAATGGTCAATATGTACTACAGGAAATCATCACTAGACATGTCATTCCCACTTGTCCGCATATTTTTTATAACCACTTGTTGTAAATTTAAAACATCCTTAATTATGTTATTTGTATAGTACTATATGGATGAAATGAACAGAAAACAATTATTACATGACCTTTTTTCCCAAGAAAAGGGAATTGGCAGAAACATGGAGAGGTTTTATTATTATTACTGTTAATAACCCTTTCCCAAATTAATTTGGTAAGATTAAGAATAAAGTAGTAAAGGAATTATGGAATTAGTGCATGTATTGGTGTTACTCACTGTTTTAATGTATACTTACCTGGCAGGTATATATATAGCTATATTCTCTGTTCCACCTGGCAGAAATTTTCAAAACTCGCGGCAATCGCTAGTACCTATTAGTAGTTCAGGCAACCACCACCCCGTTACCGTGGCGCTAGCGCTAGGAACCGTTCCCAATTGGGCCAGATTTTCTCTGCCAGCCGAACCGGCAACATTGTTGGTTGGTTCCCTGCTAGAATTTTCATTCTCGTTGCTGACTGATCTTGGATTTTGGTATTGTACTTGGAAACGTTAGCTTGGCATTCGCTTTGGATTGCTCTTTAAGATGTCTGACTCTGGAAGTATGTTTAGAGTGTGTAAAAGAGGGGTGTAAAGGTAAGACTGCCGAAAGCTTCGGTCGACCCTCATACCGTTTGTAAGAAATGTAGGGAGACTGTGTGTACTTGGGAGAATAGATGCATTGAATGTGAGAATTTATCAGAGAAGGAATGGAAGGTCTTTATGAAATACGTTGAGAGACTGGAGAAAGATCGTGTAAGGAGATCTGTTTCTCGTAGTGAGAAGTCAAATTCTTCGAGTAAAAGGAGTGATTGTATTTCCTCTCCAGCTCCTTCTAATGTAGAAAATTGGTAGTTCCTTCTCCCCAGGTATCTTCCTGCGCCCGCTGCTGTATCGGAGGAGACGAACGATACAAATATTGTGAAAGTGTTCGCTGCCCTTGCGTCCATGGGCGACCAGATACAGCGACTTACAGACAAAGTTAGTGCTTTCGATGTCAGTGAAAGTGTAGTGGAGGGGGCGTCTGATCGTCTCTCTCGTGCTCCTAGACCTAGACCTCTGTCAAGCTCCCAGACCCAAGGGAGAAGGCATGTCGACAGTCGAAGGGAGGCGAGAGAGGTTTTGACACGGTCAGGCGTCCCTTCGAACAGTCCTGTTGCAAGTTCCCAGGCTGTTGCAGTTCGCCGCAGAAAAGGCGTAACTGGGAAGTGTGCGTCCTCGGAAGGTTCGACTTCCGAGCGAGAACGTCGGTATGCAGTGGTGTCTCGCCCACTCAAGAGGACGTTCAGGACATCAACTGCTCTCGAGAGACAGGTGCAAGATAGTGAGGCTTGGAGTAGTCCTGAGGTGTTGTCATCCTCGGAAGACGGGGGAGCAGTACCGATCAAGAGGAAAAGGATTTTTCGTACTAGAGAGGACGCAAATCGCACTGGCGATATACGTCCGTCTTCGGCATGGTATTGCCTTGGGAGAATCGCCTCCATCTTCTTATGGATCCTCCCCTCGTATTTCTCCGTCGGGTAGAGTACAAGATCGCTCTCCTTTAGGTCGCAGTCCAGCTCGTAATCCTCATCCTTCGTCGTCTACCATTCAGGAGGATGGTACGAAGCATTTCTTACGGGGGGAAATGCAAGTCCAAGTTGGCAGTGTTGGTGAAGTCTTGGGATGCTCCTGAACAAGCATCTTCGAGGCGTAAGGACGATTTCCTTCCCATTAAGTCTTTGAGAAGGGAAGACAAGGACGCGTTCGCCGAGGACGCAGGGCGCACTGGCGCTAGGCTAGGAAAAAGAAAATAGTGTCGGAAGAAGCAGGACGCAAACGTCAGGACGCGGAACCAATGGTGGACGCAGGACGCAGGCGGCAGGAAGCAGGCGTGTCTACGATGGACAGGACGCAGGCGGCAGGACGCAGACGCATCGGTAGCCGCAGGACGCAGGCGGCAAGACATCGAGAGGCGGCAGGACGCCGATGCCTCGCTAGCCGCAGGACGCAGGCGGCAGGACGCTAGTCCGTCAACGAAGCGTCAATACGACGACGACTTGCAAGATATTTCTTCAGCAGAAGAAGAGTTGGAAGTAATTGAAGAGAAGAATACAGAACCTTCTTCAGATTATAAGGTTCTGACTTCACGTCTTATTGCTGTTTTTGAGGGGGAATTTAAACCGACAGCTCCGTTATCCCCCTTATCACAGTTTTCCAAGACTAGGACTCCAAAGAAGTCCTCCTTCCTGAAAATGACGATGTCAATTTCGGCAAAGAAGGCCCTTCAACGGGTGAATGACTGGATGAAGGACAAGAAAGAAGCGGGAAAATACTCTTTTGTTTTTCCTCCAGCTAAGTTAGCTTCTAAATCTGGAGTATGGTACGCTACTGGAGAAAGTCTAGGCCTGGGAGTACCTGCCTCCTCCCAGGGGGACTTCTCCAGTATAGTGGAAGTCTCAAGCTCACGCAACCTGGCGTTACAGTCGGCCAAGGTCTGGTGGACGTCCTCGGAATTTGACCATCTATTTAAAGGGATTTTTAGGACTTTCGAAGTCTTTAATTTCTTGGATTGGTCTTTGGGAGCGCTAGCGAATTCCATAGGAGAAGAGGATTCGCAGGACTTAGAAACAGCTAAGAGCATTATGTCCTGCATGGATAAGGCTCTTAGAGACGGAACGAATGAGCTGGCTTCGTTATTCACGGCAGGAGTGCTTAAGAAGAGATCGCTCTTGTGTTCGTTCGCATCAAAAGGAGTTTCTAACTCTCAGAAATCGGAGTTACTGTTCTCTCCCCTTTCGAAACAGCTGTTTCCTTCAGAGGTGATTAGGGATATAGCTCTATCCCTTTCGCAGAAAGCTACTCAAGATCTTCTTTCTTCTTCGGTTTAAGAAGTTCTTACCAACCAAGTTGGTGAAGAAGACGCCAAAGGAGACTAGACCGTCGCAACAGCCCTTTCGAGGAAGAACATTCGCTCGACCCGCCTTTAGGGGTAAGAGAGTACCAGCGAAAAGAGGAGCCAAGAACCCCTCTAAGAATGAGAATTCGGTCCTCCAGACGACAGTGGGAGCCAGACTTCAAGGTTTTTGGGAAGTCTGGCAACAAATGAAGGCAGATCCCTGGGCTGTCAACGTAGCTCGGGAAGGATACAAGATTCCTTTCGTGAAAAGACCCCCTCTCGCAACATCTCCGAGAGCCCTCGGGGCAAATTACAACGATTTAGAGAAGAAAGCGGCTCTGTGGGAGCAAGTAGCTTCCATGCTAGAGAAGGAGCAATAGAACCTGTTCTGGATCACGAATCTCCGGGATTTTACAACCGTCTGTTCCTGGTTGCAAAGTCCTCGGGAGGTTGGAGGCCAGTGCTGGACGTAAGTCAACTGAATCTTTTCGTAGAAAAGACCAAGTTCACTATGGAGACGAACGATTCAGTACTGGCAGCGGTACGTCCAGGGGACTGGATGGCGACTCTGGACTTACAAGACGCATACTTTCATATTCCGATTCATCCAGGAAGCAGGAAGTATCTAAGGTTTGTGATTCAGGACAGGGTCTTTCAGTTTCAAGGCCCTATGCTTCGGCCTTTGCACAGCCCTCAAGTATTCACGAGGATGATGTCCAATGTGGCGAGATGGCTACATTTAAGAGGGATCAGAGTATCTTTGTATCTGGACGACTGGTTGATAAGATCCCAGTCGAGAATTCAATGTCTGGAGGACGTAAGTCAAACATTGGACTTAGCAAAAGACCTAGGTCTGGTAGTGATATGGGAAAGTCCCATTGGAGCCCCCAACAACAGATAGTTTATTTGGGGATTCAGATATCGGCAGTGACTTTTCGGGCTTTTCCGTCCCCCGAAAGGCAAGCCCAATGCAGTCAGAAGGTGCAGGATTTTTCTAAAGAAAGACCGATGCTCTGCAAGAGAGTGGATGAGTCTACTGGGCACACTCTCTTCACTAGAGAGGTTCATTTCTTTAGGAAGACTGCACATGAGACCTCTTCAGTTTTTCCTGAAGGATTCATGGCCAAGAAAATCGCAACCGGATTCCTTCCAGTTTCTAATTCCGACCGAAGTAAAGGAGGAATTAAAGTGGTGGCTAACTCCAGGCAGGTTAGCAAGAGGGATGTCGCTTCAGCAGAAGAACCCAGACCTCGTCTTGTTTTCCGACGCGTCGGACGCGCGGGTTGGGGGAGCGACATTAGGCCCCTCAAGAGGGTGTCGGGACTTTGGAACAAGGACGAAACAAAGTGGCACATAAACAGGAAGGAACTGTTGGCAATTTTCTTGGCTTTGAAGCACTTCAGAGAGTTGATTCGAAACAAGACAGTGCAGGTCAACTCGGACAACACCACGGCTCTGGCATATATTCGGAAGCAAGGGGGAACTCATTCTTTTCCCCTTTACAAGCTGGCAAAAGAAATTCTGCTTTGGGCAGAAGAGGAAAAGGTCGTGATACTCACCAGGTTTATACAAGGAGAAAAGAACGTGGGTGCGGACCTGTTGAGCAGGAGAGAGCAACTTCTCTCGACGGAGTGGACGTTGCACATGGAGGTTTGCCAGAGCCTGTGGAAGTTGTGGGGCCGTCCGGTAGTGGATCTGTTTGCGACAGCCAGAACAAAGAGATTACCAACATATTGCTCTCCGATTCCAGACCAGGAAGCAGTGGCGGTAGATGCATTCCTGATGGATTGGTCAAACTTAGATCTGTACGCATTTCCTCCGTTCAAGGTGCTGGGGAAAGTGATGAAGAAGTTCAGGGAGAGCAAAGGAACGAGGATGACCTTAATAGCCCCGTTTTGGCCGGCCCAAAGTTGGTTCACAGAGGTACTGGAATGGACGGTAGATACGCCAAGGACGCTTCCTCTAAGAGTAGATTTACTCAAACAACCCCACTTCGACAGGTTTCACAAGAATACCCTCGCTCTGGGTCTGACTGCGTTCAGACATCGAACGTCTGGTCAGAGCGAGGGGATATTCTAGAGAGGTGGCCAGTTGCAGTTGGCTAGAGCCAGAAGAACCTCCACAATCATCACGGTGTATCAGTCGAAGTGGGACAATTTCCGGAAGTGGTGTAAAAACAGGAAAGTGTCTTCATCCAGTACCTCTGTGACCCAAATCGCAGATTTCCTTCTTTACTTGAGGAAGGATTTACACTTGTCAGTTTTCGACAATTAAAGGTTATAAGAGTATGCTAACCTCAGTGTTTACACACAGGGATCTAGACATCTCGAATAAACCTTAGATTTTCTGAGAGAAGAGCTGATTTAGGTTCGTTTGGGACGAAGAAGAAAGAAGAAGAAAAGAAAGAAACCAATCAGGAAGGCCAGGTCCACCTGCGTGGAACCTGGATGTGGTCTTGAAGTATTTAACTTCTAGCAAATTCGAACCGTTAGAGGAATCCTCTCTGAGAGATCTTGCTAAGAAGACTATCTTTTTAGTAGCATTAGCAACTGCTAAAAGAGTTAGTGAGCTTCAGGCCATATCGAAGAAGGTGGGATGGAGACACGGCAATGCAGTGTGTGCATTCCAAGAAGGTTTCTTGGCCAAGAATGAGGATCCAGCTAATCCTTGGCCAAGATCCTTTGAAGTTTTGGGTCTAGCTGAATTGGTCGGTAACGAGCAAGAAAGAGTTCTCTGCCCAGTGAGAGCGTTGAGATGTTATATAGAAAGAACAAGAGTTATCAGAGGGAGGTCTGATGCTCTGTGGTGTTCAGTTAAAGACCCCACTAGAGCCCATGACGAAGAACGCTCTAGCCTTCTTCATGAGAGAGTTAATTAAAGAGGCTCATATGTTGTGTGAAGAGCAGAGCTTTGGTATTTTAAAGGTGAAGGCTCATGAAGTCAGGGCAGTGGCGACTTCATTAGCGTTTAAAAAGAATTTAGCCCTCAAGGAAATTATTGAATCAACATATTGGAGAACTAATTCAATATTTGCGTCTCATTATCTTAGGGACGTTCAGACAACCTTCGATAATTGTCAGACGCTAGGTCCATACGTGTCCTCGGGTACAGTATTGGGCAAAGGAGTTACTACCCCATAACCTTCTTGTAAGCTAGTTGTTTTTATTAGGTGATGGTGTTTGTGTTTTTTTTTTTTGGTCGTCTGAGAAAAGGGTGCGGTACTTTTCTCAGTCGTGTTAGTATTATCTGGTGATGGTGTGTGTGTAGTTCAGGTAAATGATTTGTTACTAGCTTGAATGCCGTGGCATAAGAGGGCTGTAAGGATCTGTCAACACATTGGTCACGTCCAGTTTTGTCAGTTCCAGTCTTAGCTTCTTCAACATACAGGACACTTCCTTGTTGAGAGCTTACTAAGGTTTAAGCAGGCTTAGAGGCATGGACCTATGAAGTCAGCTACCTTAGCAGGTAAGGAACCTGGAGTTTTAATAATATAATAATAGTTTTTATACTCTAAGAATGTTGCTGTCCTTGACCCACCTCCAAATGTGTCAATCAGCTATATATATACCTGCCAGGTAAGTGTCATACATTAAAATGAAGTTTTTATGATAAAACAAAGTTAATGTATACTTACCTGGCAGGTATATATAATTTAATTCCCACCCGCCTCCCCTCAGGGGACAGGGTTCAGAGAAAATCTGGCCCATTGGGAAACGGTTTTCCTAGGCGCTAGCGCCACGGTAACGGGTGGTGGTTGCCTGAACTACTAATGGTTACTAGCGATTGCCGCGAGTTTTGAAATTTTCTGCCAGGTGGAACAGAGAATATAGCTATATATATACCTGCCAGGTAAGTATACATTAAACTTTGTTTTATCATAAAAACTTCATTTTTATATTGCTCTGCACTCAAAGATAAAATACCGTAGGTTAAGTGGGTTAATTTGGGCTCTGTAGTGATATTCATAGGTAGAATGAAAAATATGTACTGTAAAAGTAAAAATGTTCACGCTGCATTCTGGGAAATACATAAGTTAATAATCCATGACAACAAATATAATTAAAAAATAGCAGCAATAGGCATAAATATACTGTGGCAAAAGGAAAAAAATAACTTTTGTTACTATTTAATAAAATTATTGCTTCTAAATGTTGCAGTTGACCTCAACACCTACACAGGCTAAAACTCCAGAACCACCCAGATTACAGATAGTTAGACAAAGTGCATTTGCGCACACTAATGCACATTGCCACCATATAGAGTTTGTAATAATAATAAAGAATCTTTCAAGCTGCATGTGAGGATTCTTCCACTGTGCAGGTTAAATTCATGAAGCAAGACTGCTGTTACATATAAACATATAAAAGCACAGTACAGTATCCTGTATGTAATCATAAGACTTGAAATTGTCACTACATATACAGAAGGACAGCTACATAGCTAGTTGCAAGTATAGCTCTTTATTCATTTCAAATGTCACTATGAATGAGAGACTAGTACTAATGTTAAAAGGATGATGGTAACCCCGGTCACTGCTGCCTTGTGCTCGGTGAAGAAAAAGTAAACGTGATTTTACGAAAAGAATAGTAGAAAATGGGTAGACTCATGATAGTTTAATTTTGATTAATAGTATTCAACAGAGCAAATGTTCACAAGGAACAGGCCAAAAGGAATGTGAAAAAAATGATATTGTTATGATACAATAAAGTTTCATACATACTTACCTGGCAGATATATACATAGCTATCGACTCCGTCGTCCCCGACAGAAATTCAAATTTCGCGGCACTCGCTACAGGTAGGTCAGGTGATCTACCGCCCTGCTCTGGGTGGCAGGACTAGGAACCATTCCCGTTTTCTAATCAGATTCTCTCTTCCACCTGTCTCCTGCAGGGAGGCTGGGTGGGTCTTCAATCGTATATATCTGCCAGGTAAGTATGTATGAAACTTTATTGTATCATAACAATATCATTTTCATACATTCAACTTACCTGTCAGATATATACATAGCTGATTGACACCCTTTGGTGGAGGGCAAGAGACCGCTAACTTACTGACTAGACAGGTAAACAACATATGTTGTAGGTATAAATAGACCTTGGTTCCTACCTTATTAGATGGAAGACTTCGTGGCTACTGCCCAGGAGTCTGCTTCACCTCAAGAGCCTTAGCGAGATAGTGATCTGTGGCCAAGAGTTCTTGCTGGTCTGTCGATGGGGTCTTATCCACTTACTCGACAGAGCTAACTGGCATTTGTCAAGGGGTGCTAATCCGCTTATATGACAACACGCCTTCTTTAAGGAGCACACAACCGATCCCGATCACCCGATCCTAACCCGTGTTAGTTCTAAGATTGTCAAGAGTCATCCCCAAACTCTTAGCAAACAACCACAAACTCGAAAATCATACATACAAAATCAAACAAAATTTTGTACCCCTCTAATAGTCAGCTGTCACTCGATTTCCTAATGAAGAGAAGTGAAGGCCGCCAGTGCGACATCTGACACTCCCCTGCACAGGAAACACAAGAACACATCCGACAAGAGGGTTACGTACACAAATTTAAGGATCGGTGCTCTCTCCTTTACCCAGAACCGTCTGTGCTGACACAAACGGACCTAGAGAAAAACATTTCTCATACGTTATTCGCACATCTTTCAAATAATGAGATGCAAATACTGAGTTGCATCTCCAATAGGTTGCGTCCAAAATATTTTTAAGTGACATATTTCTCTGGAACGCAATTGATGTCGCGATTGCCCTTACCTCATGAGCTCTTACTCTTAATAGATTAAAAGAGTCATCTGGGCAGTTCTTATGAGCCTCGGTAATTACACTTCTAACAAAGAAGGCCAAAGCATTTTTAGACATAGGTCTCTTGGGGTCTTTCACCGAGCACCATAGACCATGTTGTGAGCCTCCCAACCGCTTCTTTCTGTCCAGAATAGAATTTCAGTGCTCTAACTGGACAAGAGTGATCTTTCTAGTTCTCATGCCTGACTAGGCTTAGTAAGTCCTTTTACCTCGAAACTCCTAGGCCAGGGATTCGAAGGGTTCTCGTTTTTGGCAAGAAAAAGAGTCTGGAATGAACAAATCGCAGAATCTTCTTTGAAGCCAACTCGTGACTCAAGGGCGTGCAACTCACTGACCCTTTTAGCCGTAGCCAGAGATAGCAGAAATATACACTTTCTAGTGATATCCCGGAATGAAGCCGTATGAGGTGGTTCGAACTTTTCCGAGGACAGAAATTTCAGAACCACATCTAAGTTCCAGCTCAGAATCCTAGGTTCTACTGACTTCGACGTTTCAAAGGAGCGGATGAGATCGTGCAAATCTTTATTATTCGTCAAATCTAAGCCCCTGTTTCTAAAGACTGACGAAAGCATACTTCTGTATCCTTTAATTGTTGGTACAGAGAGATGTGACTTTTCCCTCAGGAAAAGAAGGAAATCCGCAATTTCGGTTACAGAGGTATTGGAAGAGGACAGCTTCTTCGACCTGCACCAGTTTCTGAAAACTTCCCACTTCGATTGGTACACTCGCCTAGTAGATGATCTGCGGGCTCTAGCAATTGCGCTTGCCGCCTTGCGAGAAAACCCTCTCGCTCTGACAAGTCTTTCGATAGTCGAAAGGCAGTCAGAGCAAGAGCGGGTAGATTTTGATGGTACCTCTCGAAGTGGGGTTGTTTGAGCAGATCTATCCTGTTTGGAAGAGATCTGGGGAAGTCCACTGTCCACTCCATCACCTCCGTGAACCAAATTCGGGATGGCCAATATGGGGCTATCAGAGTCATTCTGGTTCCCTTCGAGGCCACAAACTTTCTGACTACTTCCCCCAGAATCTTGAATGGGGGAAAAGCGTACACGTCTAGCCCTGACCAGTCCAGGAGAAAGGCGTCTATTGCATACGCCCTGGGATCTTCTACCAGGGCGCAAAATGTATCTATTCTTTTGGAGAGAAACGTGGCGAATAGATCTATCTGCGGTTTCCCCCAAAGATACCAAAGGGTCTGACAGACTTCCGAGTGGAGGGTCCATTCTGTAGGAAGGACCTGGAACCTCCTGCTCAGTCTGTCCACTCTCACGTTCCTCTCCCCCTGAACAAATCTCGTTAGAAGAACCACGTTCCTTTGATTTGCCCAAATCAGCAGATCTCTTGCCAGTTCGTATAGGGCGAGAGAGTGAGTTCCTCTTTGTTTCTTGACATAAGCCAGAGCGGTCATATTGTCGGAGTTTATCTGTATTACTTTTGTCTCTTTGACTATCTGCTCGAAGCTCCTTAGCGCGAGGTGAATCGCAAAGAGCTCCTTGCAATTTATGTGCCATGACACCTGCTCTTCCGACCAGGTGCCTGACACTTCTTTGGACCCTAAAGTCGCACCCCAACCTGTCTCCGACGCGTCTGAGAACAATGTCAGGTTTGGGTTCCGTACTTCTAAGGATATCTCCTTTGTTTTCTTCTAAGGGGGTCAACCACCACCTTAATTGTTGCTTTACTTCTAATGAGATTGGAAACGTGTCCGAGAGCTGTTCTGTCTTCCAACTCCACTGCTTCTCAGGAAGAACTGAAGCGGACGGAGATGTAGTCTTCCTAGAGGAAAGAACTGTTCGAGTGAGGAAAGGGTCCCCAGAAGGCTCAACCATTCCCTCGCTGAAGTACGCTCTTTCTCTAAGAAGTTCAATACTGTGGCACAGCCTTTCCTTACTCTCTCTTGAGAAGGAAATATCGAAAACCCCGAGAATCCATCTGAATCCCCAGATAGACTACGTTCTGGCTGGGGACCATCTGAGATTTCTCGAGGTTCACGATTAATCCTAATGTCTTTGTCAATTCCAGGATTGTTGACAGGTCCTCCAGACACTGCTTTTGAGACCTGGCCCTGATGAGCCAGTCGTCCAGGTATAGGGAGACGTTTATCCCTTTCATGTGAAGGTGTTTTGACACATTTTTCATCAAGTCTGTAAAGACTTGGGGAGCCGTAGAAAGGCCGAAACACAGGGCCCTGAACTGATAGATCCTTTCCCTCGAACATGAAACGAAGGTACTTCCTCGACGAATGGTGAATCGGGACGTGGAAATATGCGTCTTGAAGATCTAGGGACGCCATCCAATCTCCTTGACGGAGAGCTGCAAGTACTGAGGCAGACGTTTCCATGCTGAACTTCTGTTGTTGTACGAATTTGTTCAGCGAACTTACATCCAGTACCGGTCTCCATCCCCCCAAGGCTTTCGCTACGAGAAACAAGCGATTGTAAAACCCCGGGGAGCTTTGATCCAGTACCAGCTCTATTGCTCTTTTGTCCCACATCTGTTCCACCATTTGACGAAGAGTATCCATCAGAACAGGGTCCCTGTATCTGGCTGACAGTTCCCTCGGTGATGTTGTCAAGGGGGGCCTGTCCTTGAATGGGATATAATAACCCTTCTTGATTATTGACATCGACCAAGGATCGGATCCTATGTCTTCCCATGCTCCCACAAAGAACTGTAACCTGGCTCCTACAGGTGTCTGGAGGAAAGATTTCTCATTTTCCCTTCTTAAAGGGACGGAAGGCAGATCTCCCCTTTTTTTTTTTTTTTCCGTTGACTTTCTTCTGACGATGGATCTAGCCTGAGGACCTCCTCGAAAGGGCTGCTGTTGTTTGAGCTGGCCTAGAGGCTTTCTTTTCCTCACTGGCCACAGGTCTATTTTTCCTTGAGGATTGCCTTTTTAAAAGATCTTTGAGTGGCTTTCTCAGTTAGCGAATGGGCAATGTCTCTCACCAACTGAGAAGGAAATAAATGTTCAGAGAGAGGCGCATACAGCAAAGCGGATCTCTGCGAAGGCGAGACGGCCTTAGTGAGAAAGGCACTATGAACCGCTCTCTTCTTTAGTATTCCCGCACCGAAGAGGGAGCACACTTCCGCCGATCCATCTTGAACCGCCTTATCGATGCATGTAAGGATGCTATGTAAGGTTTCAGGGTTAAGTTGTTCTTTTTGCATGGGACTTCTTAGCAATAACCCCAAGGGACCAATCTAGGAAGTTAAATACTTCTAAGGTAATGAAAAAGTCCCTTGAGGAGATGGTCCATTTCCAAAGAAAGACCCCATGTTGCTTTCGCTGAATTTAAGGCATGTCTCCTCGACGAGTCTACGAGACTGGAGAAGTCCGATTCAGCTGAAATGGGCAGAGACAATCCCATATTTTCTCCCGTTTCGTACCATATGCCTCTCCTACCCCTTAGTTTAGCGGGAGGCATGCAAAAGATTGTCCTTCCTAACTCCTTCTTTGTCTTGATCCAGGAGTCAAGAGATTGTAAGGCCCTTTTCTGGATATGGCCGGCTTCATTTTCAGGAAAGATGAAGACTTGTGCGCCTTCGTACTTGAAAATGAGAGCGCGGAGAAGGAGGAGCGGCTGGAGTCAATGCATCTCCATATTCTTCTAAGAGAAGAGCAGAAAGAACTTTGTAATTCGAAAGTCCTTCTCTGTTTAGAAACTTCGTCCTCCGAGACGTCATCTAAATTAATAGGCTCGGAAGGAGCTCCCTTCCCTCCTCTGTTTCCTCTCTTGATTTCTTCCTTTCCGAAGAAGAAGCACTTCTATTAGGAGAGGGGCTAGGAGTAACTCTCTCCTTACGTTTATCATTAGGCCGAGTCATGTGTAACTGTTTACGCCTGTTAGACTCCTGTCGGATATCAAGCTCTTCATGAGGAGAATGCGCCTGGCGTTTAGCAGGAGTATCTCGCTGAGAATACTCCTGGGAGCCTGGTAGGAGTATCCTGTTTGGAATACTCCTGCGCCTGACAGTCGTAACACTCTTCGAATACTCCTGACGTCTGGTAGGCGCATCTCGCTCCCAATACTCCTGGCGCCTATTAGGAGTATTAAGCTCAGAATACTCCTGGCGCTTGGTAGGCACATCGCGCTTCGAATACTCCTGCGCTGGTAGGAGTAAAAAAGTCTAGAATACTCCTGGCGCCTGGGAGAAGTATCGAGGTCAGAGTACTCAGGGCGGCCTGGCAGGAGTATCTCTTCCGAATACTCCTGACCTATGTAAGGCGCATCTAGCTCCGAATACTCCTGTGGCTTGGTAGGAGTATCGCCTTCATGGAATGCGCCTTTCGAATGGCAAGTATATTGCGCTTAGCGGGCGCTTTACTCCTATCGGGAGTTCTCTCTTCTCCAGTTGGCTCTTGTTGCTTGGATGAAGATCTGGGCCTAGAACGATCTACAGTAAAGTCAGGCTCTTTGCGCCTACTTGGCGCCTGGCTCCTAGTTGGCGCCAGACGCTTGGCAGGAGTTACTTCCTTTTCCACGTCTCGCCTGCCTAACGCACCGCTCCCCCCAGAGATGGCCGCTTGTGCGACAACTCCCCTGGAGGGTTCGTCGCGCCCGACAGGAGATCGGTATTTGGATCTCTTAATCGGAAGCCTGTCATCCTTTTTACGAGTAGGCTCTTTAGAAAGTACTCCTACCAAAGACGCTAATTGCTCCTGCACATTCATCAAAATTTTTCCTGGTCGAAGGCTCATTCGAATCAGGAGAAGGAGATCTGGAAGGCGCTCGAGAGTCTTTTACATTCCAAGGATCTAACTCCTTTCTAGCCTTCTTCATTACCGAAGGCGCATCCTCTTCAGAGAAGTGCTCGGGCTAGAATTGAGCTCAGGTTCTTTCCAATTCCTCTTCAGCGGACGTGAAAGCTTCGATTCCTTCCATCCTCTTCTCGAGAAGACGAACTAGATGATGAAAGCACTCACGAAGGACGCTTTTCCTATAGCTGTCCCTGGCAGTCTGAGATGTATAAGATTCTGCCGAAGGGACGCCTTGATCGTTGGGGATTCTCTCAACGACAACCGCCCCGTAAGGCTTTCGACTTTCCTTCTCCTCTGGGCCAGGGAGCTTGGAAAGGAGGTCTAGGCCTGGGAGCGTCGCAGAGACGACCAGACGCCCCCTCCACTACACTGGGGACACTAACATCACTCAAAAAACCACATTCACTTCTCTTAATTATGAGAAGAAGAAGAAGCTACAGAACTACTAGACATTTTCCGGCTTTTGTAAGCCGCCTTCCTCTCTCTATCTTTCTCTAACTTCTTCAAGTAAGAAGTCAGATTCTTCCATTCTTGCGCACTCAATTTCTCACACTCGTTACACGTATTCTCATTTGAGCATTCAACCCTTCTACAACCACTGCATGTAGTGTGAGGATCTACCGAAGCTTTCGGAATCCTCACCTTACAGCCCTCATTCACACACACTCTGAAGCTAACACTAGAATCAGACATATTCACGAAAATCCAAAGCGAAGTCCAAAAAAACAGTCCACGATAGCGAATGCCAAACAACGATCCAAGTACGTCACCAAAAATCAGTCGAAAGATGATCAAAAGCGTTGTGAAAAAAGAATTCCAGTCAGGAGGAAGTAACAACAATGTTGATACTACCGTGACAGAGAGTCTGATTTAGAAAACGGGAATGGTTCCTAGTCCCTGCCACCCCAGAGCAGGCGGTAGATCACCTGACCATACCTGTAGCGAGTGCCGCGAAATTTGAATTTCTGTCGGGGACGACGGAGTCGATAGCTATGTATATATCTGACAGGTAAGTTGAATGTATGAAAAGAAAAATGTTATGTTATTAAAGATGGAGAGACATAAAAAGTACTAGATTAAATGGTTGAAAGATTTTAGGAGTCCTGCCCTTTAGAAGTATTCATGACCATGATCATCTGTGTGATAAATTTTTAGTCAGCTGTTACAATTCTAGTCAATTGTTTCACTTTTGTACAGAAGTGGTAGGCTTGAGTATGTAAAAATACTTGTGAATTACATTACATCTTTTGTGCTACTCTACAACAAAATTTTGATGTTGCATGTTTGCTTATCAAATCTCAGCTAATTGGATAATTCATATCATGTAACCATTATTATTATTATTATTATTTAGATGATCATTCATATGGAAAAAGCCTACAGGGCCATTGACTTAATTCTCAAATACATACCTTAGAATACAGTGTTTATTTGAAAGAAGTTACAGAAGAGACTGTACAGTATTCATTGAAAAATTTATTGATAAATAGGTAAAAATATAAATAGTATACCAGTATTGTCACCAAGATTTTTTGTACTAATAGTGTTTTGCTCTTCATATGTTGACAGTGAAAGAAGAAATTCTGAATATTTCTTTATTTCAAAATTAAGAAATCCAGGGAGAATTTTTTTCAACCTGATTAAGTGTGATCTCCAAGGTTGCTGCTCTTTTTTGCAGATGGAAACACAAAAGAATGGCGAGAGGTGCTAGATTTAAATGTTGTGGCATTGTGCCTTTGTACAAAATTGGCAGTGAAATCTATGCAAGAAAGAGGTGTTGATGATGGCCATATCATCCATGTAAGCAGGTATGTTACAGCAGAATCATTTTTCTAAATAATATGGCTGTTTATATAGAAAAAAAAATACAAATTGCTGCTATAGTTAGTCTGTAATTTCAGCAGTTATAACAGTGAGACACCTCCAAAACTCAGTGTACATTAGATGGTTTTTATTGAATAGTAAGGACCACTTTGGTGTTGTGTACCATCCTTTCCCCATGATAACTTCAATGTTTTCTCAAATCACTCCTGTTGTGACCATTGGACCTCAATACAGTATGTTGTATGGTATTGGAAAATACAATGGTATTCAGAGAGGAAGTAAATGCAAAGAAAGGGTTACTAAGCCAAGGGTTCCCATAATAAAGTGTGAAAGAATGAGGATTACCAAATTATGGAATTTGAGAAAGCATATGAAATTTATTGTCGAGGACAAGAGGAAGGCGTTGAGGAAGGTGAAGAACAGAAAGGCACTAGGATTTGAAGGGATTACAAACAAGATAAAAGTACAGTGCAAAAGTGGTTGAGTGGCTGACCAAGGTGGGTAAGGTATGTCTGGAAAAGGGAAAGGTTCAGATGGAATGGCTAAGAGGAATGCAAAGGCAGTAAAAGTTATTGTTTGAGAAAGAGTGTTGAGATTTAGATGGTAAGGACAAGTTGTAAGGATAAGTGTAAGGGAGGGACTGAAGAGGCTTGGATGGAACCTTTTAGAGGTGGAAGGTCCAACGAAGGCAAATGATTAGATGGTGTGATACAATGAAGAAGGGCATAGTGGATGAAGATGCATTTGACAAAAGTATGATGTAGTTGGAGAAGACACATCAAGGCAAATGATTCCTTGGCTCAGGGATAGTAGTGGGTACGAAAAAGAAAGGTTATAAAGGAGCCCAAGAGTGAATAATGCTGCTTAGGGATAGCGGAGGGTATAAAGAAGAAAAATGATAGCGGAAACTAAGAATTACAATGTAGCTTAGTGTACCGGGGAGAATGTCTTGCAAACTTTTGACTGAGGAAGTGTGGCAGATGATTTTTAGGGCAAAAATAATGTGGGTTTAGACAAGGAAGAGGGCATATAGTTCAAAAGTTTAATATAAAGCAGATATGTGAGAAGTAAGAAAGTAAACGGAAAAAGCTGTATCTGCTAACATGGAACTTGAGAAAAATTAAGATATAACTGATCGAGTGATAGGAAGTAGGGTGTTGATGTATGGCTGACAAGTTGCTGAGAGTGATGATAGGTTTTTTTTGATGGAAGTGAAATGTGTGTCAGTTTGTATGTTGGAGAGTGATTTGGTGTGAAAAATGTTTGAGCTAGAATAAGGAGATGGGATTTATGGGGAATAGAAGGGTAGGAGTGAAAGGACAGTGATAGCAGAAAAAGTGAATGATAGGGAAGGAGTTGTTAGACGGTAGTTAAGATTGGAATTTTGGTGGCCTTAACCACCTTTGGTCGTTTAAATAATTTGTGTAGTTTTAGTTTTAAATTTCCTTATGTTAACACACAGCTTAGCTTCAGGAACAAGAATGAATGGCTCCCTCCAGTTAACTCTTTTGGTCTAGATTATGACCTTCCTCTTTTCCTAGCAAGCTGTGATTAAGGAAGGACAAGATCAAGTTCCTTTGTTTGTTGGTGATTAAGTTCTTTGCTTGCAGTGCAGTACAAGGTCTCACTTAGGCCTCAATTTATCTTGCATGTTTGTCATGTATTAAATTCTATTCTGTAGTTGGTTCCCTCTTGTGGACTAATTTTCCATCAGACACTATCAGCAAAGTCCGTCAGTGTGAGTGATGTCTATCCACTGGGATCCCTTGGTCCTGTTCCCTGCAGTAGTGTTTGGTGGCTTGGGGTGTCATTGCCCTGCTCCAATCCTTGGATAGTCTTGGTTCTTTATGTCCTTTCCTGTTTGTGTAGTTTGGACAAACTTGAAAGTTGTTGGTGTGTCTTGTGCTTGAATGGTTCATATCATTCCATGTTTCCTCTCTTGACTGTATGTTCTTGCTGTTAACATTCCTGGTTTCCTTTCACTTTGAACAGGCTTCTTAGGTGACCTTTTCCATCACTTAAGATCTCGTAGTCTAGTATGTGCATCTGCTCCAGTTCTAATTATCAGGCATAATCGTAGGGTGGGTGGTGTCTATGGTTGTGGCATCCTCTGTTGCATGGAAGGCAGATCCTGTTTATCTGTTCTTTACACACAGTCTCGATGGGATACATGGTTGGAACAATGTATGAGATTCACTTCTGTCTTGGTTGTCAGTTCCCATATAAATAACCCTCTTTTCAGGCCTCCTCAATAAGGAACAGTTCCTTACAGTAAATTTTTTTTTTAACTTTAATAACTCCTGTTCATGTATTCATACTGCTTTCAGTATAAGTGAGATCTATATGACATACGATACCAGTCTATAAATTTGCTGTCCTTTGAGTTGATTCTTGGTATGTATTCCTTGTAGTTTCACTTGTCTCTCCTTGGTCTGTTTTCAGACACTGTCTTCCTTATGCCTATTTTATTGTTTGCTTTTATTCCTTCTAACCTCAATTTAGCTTCCTACTTACTTGACAGTCTCTCATCTTAATTGTTGGTATTTCTTGGAACCTCAGTTGGCCCCAAAATTTTTACTACTTCAGGCCCTATTTACAATAAACTGGTCAGTTAATACTTTAAAAATTAATATCCTCTCATGGTGCAGGGTGCCATATTTTTCAGCTTCAGTATTCTCCTGCATCTCAGGAGAATGTGTATTTTTCTGAGAAGTACAGAGCTGAAGCCTGCTTTTATCCCAGTAAGTGAGGTATTGTCATAATGTGAAAAAAAAATGTTGCTTAAATTAAACCACTGCATACATTAGATGGTGGGTATATTTATTGTGTAGTCTGGCATTGTCCAGAAACTTACAGATATGCATCTCCCTCACCAAATGAAATTTTTTTTTATACATGCATACGTACGTACTCTCTTTATTTATGATGGATGTAAAAATTGCAATATACAACTACAGATGAAGGCACTTTATATAAGGAGGAATATGTACTATCTTCTCAGGATTTATTTTAGAAAATCACTTGCAAGTCTCATTGTCTCAGCATGAATTCTTGGGAAACTGAAATTAGCAAGGTTTATCAGAGTCCTATCTGCACATGTGCATGCATGATTCATCAGGCAGAGGAAGATGCTAACATTATTAGTAACAACAGCAGTTGGTGAAGAGGGATCAGGATTCTTACTGGGGATGACTCATATTGTTCTATTGATTGTTCTTGCCAAACCTTAAACAGAAATTCAAATACTGATTCATACAAGTAAATTTCTAGTACTAAATGTCCTTTACAGGTCCTAGCACTTGAGCTATGCCTTAAATTCCATAATCCATTCATCCGCAAGCAAATTTCATTCAGATAGAATATTTAAGAATACAAAAATTGCAAGTGCCATAGACAGTATGAATGCAAATTTTTGTTTCTGTATGGAGTCACATGCATCCCTGTCAAAGGAACAACTTAAATGTGGACTAATCAAACTGGGTTGTTTCTCCTTTTACATAAGGCAACTATATTGATGTCTTGGATGGCAATAATGGCTTTAAGAAAGATAAAGGCTTGTAATCATGTATGGAATTGCAATTAAAAGATGTAAATTTAAGTTTCTATCATTTCATTTAAGGAGAGATTCCTTGTGTGCTCTTCCTGTTATGAACATATATGTACTAGTGCATACTTATTGTTATAATGGCATACTTCTTTGCAGCATATGTGGACACTATGTGCTTCCAGTAAATTGCCTCCATTTTTACATAGCAACAAAATTTGCAGTTACAGCTCTCACAGAAGGACTGAGACAAGAGCTGCGAGACCTCAAGTCCAAGATCCGAGTTTCTGTAAGTATTATTGAAACAGTGGTGATAAGAATAGCTTTAACTTTTAGAAACAGATAAGGAGGGATAACCTAGGAATTTCATAGTTTTAAATGTCATTTTAAATGTTTACCTGATTCCATTTCAAAAATAGTCTTTAGGTGTGAGTATGATTTTTTGATCAGGTACTTACTTTATGAGAAAACAGTACAGATAGTACTAGTAATATATAATGCAATTTCCATTAGTGAATCTATTTATACTTGTAGGAGATAAAAATACATATAGTACAGTAATTCTATACTATTTGCAAAAAAATATTTTCACTACAACTTTAATACTGCATATGTTAAATTTGGACTTCTTTTGTAAAGACATTCACTTGTATTATAAAGAAAGTTGTTAGTCAGGAGAGATTAAATATGTAAGATTATAGAAAGGATAGATACAATGGTTGCCACTAAAGAAGTTTCTTGCAAGTAAAATAAGAATGAGAATTGAGTGTAATTTTGTTAAAAATTCCTTTCTAAATTAGGAGGACCTTGATCCCTTCATTCTAGAAGGCCTTTTGAAAAAACTGACAAAATGATAGTTCCATAACTTTCTTAATGTAAGGTTTCAAGAACAAATGAAAATCAATTCATTGTTGAAAGATTTTTTTTTTTTTAAATCAAGGCTATTAGCCCCGGATTGGTGGAGACTGAATTCGTCACAAGACAGAGGGGTGAAGAAGAAGGAAGGAAATGGTATGCTGCTGAACCATGTCTTAAGGCTGAAGATGTAGCAGCATCTGTGTGTCACATAATATCAGCTCCACCTCATGTGCAGGTATGTTGACAATAGTGTAAGCTATCGGTACCATTTTAAGAAAATTAATGTAATGTACTGCTTAAAAGAAGTGCTAGTAGATTACTCCACTGCTGCATATCAAAATGATATTTCCTAAAATTTAGCCATAAAACCTATTTTTTCAATTTCAGTTCGGTAAAACTGTATCAAACTTCTGGATTTACTGTTAGGTTATGGTAATATGGTAAGTCATTTATGAAATATGTTAGGAAAGCTCCACAGTTGCAAGAGGAAAAAATAAACAGAAATTAAAGACTGAATTTTCATGCCAAAACTGATATTTATAGAAAAAAAAATGTATGTACGTATTACTATGCAGTACAAACCATTGGATGGCTAGAATTGATTAGTGTATATAGATACTTGAAGAAAACAGAAATTAAATAAAGATGACAATCATACTCCTGTAGGGTGTAAGAGATATGTACTTTGTATAAATAGCCCTCACTCTCTCACCCATCCTGTGAGCCTTACAACTCCATCCTCATCCTTTCATTTGAGGAAATGAGTTAGAAAACCTTCCCAAATATCTTTATATAGTTGTCACAGGAAATGATACTCTGGCCTACCTACAATCAGATCCACTTCTAGTAGAACCCGTCTCCAAGAATTTTAGAACCATTGTTTGGAGATCGGAGCACACTCACGAGGGCTTAGACCAAGAAACAGTGTGACTGATAACCCTTTTAGAGATGAGCTTTCCATTAATGTAAGTCTATATCAAATTTTGGTCATAAGCAAGCTCAACTAAGTTTCTTGCCGTTGACATAGACATAAGATCAGAGATGGCGATGAGAGTGACAGAAGAGGTATATGGCTATCCCGGGGGCTTTTGCAGCTGGCTTCTTGTCATTTCCATGGCCTCAGGAGGATTGAGACCATTCATTGACTTAGCTTTTGGAATTGGTACTTGTCACTGACCCTGTTCTGGATGGAGACAGTACCATTCCATTTGGAAGGACGCCATTTTGGTCCCTGGACTTGAATCATGTGAACTTTACTTTCAGGTCCAAATTCTCTAGTCTTTGGAAATATTCCTCTGGTTTGTTTAGCAAGGAATGATCCCTTAGTTAAAGGTTCTAAATTTTGATCTGGCCATAGTTCCACAGGTCTTCACTTTTTTCTCATCTCAACAGGAGAGACATCATGCTTAGAGGTACATGATCATGACCTCTTCTGCAGAACTTAAGAAAAGCCTTAGATACCCCCCATCAGCCTGTGCCAGAGCTTGGGCTTAAGGATCACCTGGTACAAGTCAGATGTGACACTAGCAAAAGAGAAATTTTGTACATGCAACTTCCCCGGCAGATATATACTTAGCTTATGTCTCTGACGTCCGACAGAAATTCGAATTTCGCGGCACACGCTGCAGGTAGGTCAGGTGATCTACCCCCCTGCCGCTGGGTGGCAGGAATAGGAACCGTTCCTGTTCTAGAACCAGATTTTCTCTGTCGCGGTAGTGTCAACATATGTTGTTGCTACCTCCTGACTTGATTTTCGTTTTTCATCGCCATCGATCTTCTGGGCTGTCTTTTGCAGGGAAGTACTGGGTCTTTGGTTCGGCATACGCTTTTATTAACTTTTTAATGAATTTGGCTTCGAAAATTTCGAAGAATATATGACGTGTAACTACCGAAATTTTCGGTAGACACTCACATAGTTTGCAAGAAAGGGAAATATTAATATTTATTCATTAATATGTGTAATAAGTGTTAGAATTGATTGAGGAAATATACTGACTTCCTACTTTAGGGAGTCAGTAAAGCATGTAACTAGATACGTTTCTTTTAAAAGTTTTTTAGAAACTCGTACTAACGAGCAATTAGAGTATTAACAGTACTAGTAGTGTTGCATCCTCATCACCTTCTTACTTCGCAGAAACTTCAAATTCATAATTGCAATTTGAAGACAAGGATTGTGGCTCAAAATGCGAGCTATTGAAAGGTAAGAAGTGATTACTAGTGTTCCCCATTGCAATGGAGGGTGCGTCTGATCGGCTCTGTCTCGCTCCCAGGCCTAAGACCTCTTTCAAGCTCCCAAGCCCAGGGGAGAAGGAATGTCGAAAGCCGTAAGGGGGTTTCAGAGAATCCCCACCGGTCAGGCGTCCCCTCGGCAGGTTCTGTAGAGCGTCCCAGACTGCCAAGGATAGCCATTGAAAAGGCATCCTTAAAAAAGTGCGTCTCTTCATCTTACATCCGAAAAGACGAAGAATGTATATGTTTTGATGATCTAGCGCGTTCTCTGAAAACTAAGAGAACACTGAGCAAGAGCCAGCCAGGAACTTAGGAAGCCGCGTTTCCAGCAAGCTAGCGTGAGCCACGTTCCAACAGCCAGCAGCGAGCCGCGTTCCAGAAAACAGACTAGCGCGAGCCGCGTTCCTTACAACCAAACGCGAGCCGCGTTCTAGCAACTGAGCGCGAGCCGCGTTCTAGAAAATTTTTCTTGGCGCAAGGCGCCTTCAAAGAGACGAAGCGCCAGCCTGGCGCAAATTGCAACAGAAAAACAGACGGCTAGAGCAAGGAGCCTTATAGTACAGTGGCAATCAGAACGATCCTTCCATTGAACGTTTCCGGGCAAGAGGCTCTTTCTAAAAGGGGTCTAGTAGGCGCTCGGAAACTATCAGGGCGCACGGGACCTTCCACACAAGCGAACGTTCCAGGAGCGAGTCTCCTTTCTAGCGTGCGGAACATTCCAGGCGCGCGGAACTATCCAGGCGCTAGGCGCAAGGAGCCAGGCGCCAGAATATTCCAAATCTTCTTAAGAGATAGAGGTCAGTCGCGAGGCTCCTCTTTGAGTAATGCGGACACACTCCTTCATTCATGCTCTTCCCTCGTTATGAAGAGGCAAGCGCTTTGGGAGTTTTTCTTATAAGAATCTCATCGACGTTTGGGTATGATGGCGGATAGGAAATATCTACTTCCTTCCGTAAACCCTACAGACGAACAGGAATTCTGTCTCTTCCGCGATTTATGAGGAAATCCACGAAGATTTAAAGAGTTCCTGGATTAACTTCCTTCCTTAAGGAGATATATATACTCTTTCTATCATTCTATTAACGAAAAGAACGAAGACAGTAAAAAATTTTCCTTTATCTGCCTCGGCAGGGAAAGAATGTAGTAAGTATCTGCTGTATGAGAATACGATACGGCAAATCACACATACCGTAGTTACTTCTTTGTAGAGCAACTCAATTATCAGTATCCTTCCAGGAATTTCCTAGGAAGGACTACGCTTAAAGGGATTGTTAAGACAACACCTACTTAGCTTCTAGATTTATCGAAGTCTTGTTTCGCTTAAATATGCATTAATAAGAACTTCCTGAAGTTCGATAATAATTTTATAAGATTCCTTTATTTAATGGAGTAGCTGGCAACTCTGGAAGAGTAAGGCCAGACGGCTAACGGAGACTGCTATCGCGCCTTAGAGTCAGAGACCAACGCAGTAAAATGTAGGTGTCGGTCATGAGTGGTTGGTTACATGTCTCTCTCCTGCGGGATGGAATAACTAACCGTGTCTCTCCCCTACAATCGCGGTTTTAGCCTCGGATTGAGGGGATAGTTAAGCAAACATAAATAAAATATTGTCTGCCTTTTGCTAAGAAGCTTTCAATAAGAAAGATATTACAACCTTTCAATGCTGTTTACCGTAGGTAACATTATTAAAGGATTCTACGCAACGGAACTCTATATTATATGATGCTCTCATGCTTACGAAAGCATGGCTTATTAGAGTATACATGCTTAGTGAGAAGATGAATGTAGTAGAAGAGAATTCACTTTAAGACTACGGTATGGTCAAGTCTTATGCGCATACCGAGGTTAACTACAGAATTCCTAGTATCTTACAAAGGTTTCCTAGATTAATGCTGTTTACCACAACTGTGACAGTATTATAAAGGAGTCTAATACGGCAGAGCACGAAATAATATAATTCTCTCATCCTTTCGAGAAACGCACACAACCTTTTTAGAATCGGATATTGCTCAAGAGAAGATGGGTGAGTCGGATGGGAAACATTCTCTTAGTGGCAGAAGTTGTTTCCCTGAATGGACTATACTACGTATATAAAAGTTTTTTTCCTACTAAGAACGGAATTTAACACGTGAAGGATGTCGGGGTACCATAAGGGGCACAGATGTTCTGGCACATCAACTTAAAAAGAACTAGAAGGAAGCGCCAGCCTGGCGCAAAGCGTCAGAATCGCCAGCCTGGCGCAAATTGCGCCAGAAGCGCCAGCCTTGCGCCCCAATGCGCCAGAAGTACCATCCAAGATATTTTCTCGTTTTAGCGAGTTATTAACCTAAAAGTCCGTAGTGGTTGGTTGGTGTTTGCTTCTCACCTCGGTGGTCGCGGGTTCGATTCTCGGCCATTCCATTGAGGAGTGAGAGATGTGGATTTCTGGTGATAGAAGTTCACTCTCGACGTGGTTCGGAAGTCGCGTAAAAACACCATACAAACAAACAAACAAACAAACCAGTAGCCTCTCGGAGGCTCGGTAACGGCAAGATTCGTTCCTGATTTCGTTACCCATTTAATCGGTAAAGGGGTTCGCTTACAAGGAATGATGAAATGATTTTTTTTTTTAATCACTTAGACCAATTCCACGACTCTCTCATATCGCAAAGAGCATCGAGAATCTCTTTTTTCGCCCCTGTTCGCGTTAACAAAAGAGAACCTATTTGGGAACAGACACGGAACGTAACGATCCTTAAAGGTTCGATGCAAGATTTTGCATGTCCGTGAGAACCTTCTCGATCGAAGATAATAACTGTTAACGTATGTCTAACATTTATTGAAAAGAGTTTTGAGAACCTGCGGAAAGTCTTCATAGATCTCTTCGCAAGGTAGAAGACGAACAGGCTTCCTATAGGACTCGCTTCCTTTCCTCGAAACCAAGAGAGGTAGCAATATACGACATCTTTAATTTAAAGAAGGGGAATAAACTTTAGTCTTTTTTCCCTAGTTATAAATTCTTAACAGATATTAAGATAAATGGGCATCAAAGGAAGAGAGGATGAATGCCTCATTTTGGCCTTAGAGAAGTTGGATTCACAGAAGTCACGTTCTTCTCACAGCATGTTTCGTAAGGCTTTTCCAAGAGTATCTGGATATTCTATCAGAATCTATTATAAATACCTGAAAAACCTCTCCACTCTGAGTCTTTCCACGTGCAGACTGACCAGAAGTGGACATGAATGAGAGGATTTTTCAAGGTAAATGACAATAGTCATGGCTAAGACATAGAATTGCTGCAGATCGTGCTAGATGGAATGAGGAAACTGTCCTCTTCCGATACCTCTGTGAACCACATAGCGAGGTTTTTTCTTCACTTTCAGAGGGAAGAATCACCTATGTATATATCTGCTATCAAAGAACGCAGTAAAAGGCTATAGTCTGTCTCTACAAGGGGAATTAGAGATAACAGAGGATTAAGATCTTCGGGATCTATACGATACCGCAATACGACAAGAGTAGGATATCATGTACTTCGAATGGAATTTTTTTTTTTTTTTTTTTTTGTGCCCACAGATTCCGTGTTCCGACAAAATGGAACTGCTCCTCATCAAACTTCTTTGAGGAAGTTTATGAAGGAATTCTTTGTTTCTCTTAGCCCTAAACGACCAAGAAGACAAGTGAATTTTTTGTGCATTGGAATCTCGCATCAGATTCAATGGAGACTCGGCAATGGGTTCTTGCCAGCATAGTATGTCTGGCAAAAGAACTAAATCCCTCTATTCCTGACGCAACGCTTTCAGATAGAAGTTTAGTTGCCCAGGCAGGGTACTTACATTTTCATCTACAGAAGAAGAGATGGTTTAAACGTTTGCCTACAGAGTCTTCGGGGTGCGACGAGGGCTTCAAAATGCTTCCCAGAAGGTATTCAGAAGAATACAATAAGAGCTAGAAATCAGGGTTCCGCCCAATTTCAGCTCAGAGTCTCCTTCGACTTCCAGACTCCTTCCCTTCCTTCGGGAAAGGATAGGGAAGATCTGCAACGAGGAACCTCATCAACATGTAAGAAGAGATCTCGTTAGCAAAAGAAGTGTTCACGAAGGATCCTCCTCGGAGGAAGACTCTTCTCTCTCGTATTGTTAGATATCCTGTCGTCTACTGGGTGTAGCTGACTAAAATCACCTCCCCTTGCCAGGGGCCAAAAGCTCAAAGGGAAGAATTTCTTCCACCCTTCTCCAGTCTCCTGATAAACTATGTGGTTGTTCAGGATCTCGGACAATGTAGTGCCAGCCAAGCGCCAAATGCCAATACAGGCGAAAAACGCCAGAGGCGGACAGTTCCAAGGAAAAACTCTGTCATGGCCGGATACTGAGAAGGAGCGGGCCTCCAAACCTGGCCGCAAATGCGCCAGAGGCGAACAAATCGGACAGATATAAGAGTGTCCGATGTGGACATCGCCAGACAGCCTAGAGACTCTTCCAAGCTCGAAGCTCCAGCAAGTGTGGAGGAGCCAAGCCAGGCGCGAGGCGCCAGCCAGGCTCTAGGAGCCAGCCAGGCTCTAGGAGCCAGCCAGGCTCTAGGAGCCAGCCAGGCTCTAGGAGAGCCAGGCTCTAGGGAGCCAGCCAGGCTCTAGAAGCCAGCCAGGCGCCATCCAGGTGCCAGGCTCCTTCAAGGCTAGGCTCCAGTCAGGATTGAGGATCCATCCAGGCACAAGGCTCCTTCCAGTAAAGAGAAACCTAAAGCTCTGTCATGTAAGAGGGCTAGTCCCCATTGATATGATACAGGTAAGGCTCTGCCATGTAAGTGGGTCAGCCCCCATTGGCACGATCCGAGAAGGCTCTGTCGTGTAAGCGGGCTAGCCCCCATTGACATGATCCAGAAGGGTTTGTCAGTCATAGGTCCCTACCTCGCTGAAACTCTTGAGGCATGCAGACTCATAGACAGTAATCATGAAGTCTTCTGCCAAGCTCCAGGCGCAAGGCGCCAGCCAGACGCAAGGCTCCAGCCATGGCGCGAGGCGCCAGCCAGGAGGGAGGATCCAATCAGGCGCCAGCAGCGCGCGAGGCGCCAGCCAGGCGCAAGGCTCCAGCCAGGCTCTAGGCGCCATTCAGGCGCAAGGCTCCAGCCAGGCGCGAGGCGCTAGCCAGGCTCCAGGCTTCACCCAGAAGAGATCTATATCAAAGAATGCCCTGGCCTTCTTTGAGACAATGTGATCTCCTAAGCACTTGACAAGTGCATTGATGATTCCTTCAAACAGCTGAGAATTAAAAGCGCATGAAGTGCGAGCTTTTCTGTATTCTTGTTCTTTCCTTAACAATATGTCATAAGGACATATTTAGCTGTCACATACGGGAGATGCAAACTCTGTGTTTGACTTCCCATATCCGAAGGATGTCAAGATAACCTACGAGAGATCCTTCTCTCTTGGTTGATACGTGTCTGCGGATACATTGCTGGGATAGGAAGCCGATACTGATCCTTAACTAGTGAGTTAAATTTTTAGTTAACGTCGTGTTTTTTCTTTGGGTTGTTTGAAAGGAGTTTTGGGGATAACTCTTTTCAACTTAAGCACTAACCCTCGTGTTAGGATCAGGTGATCGGATCGGTGTTGTGCTCCTTAATTATGCCACTAGGCATAGGCATATTGTCATGTAAGAGGCTCTGTCGAGTAAATGGATAAGACCCATCGACAGACCCACAAGAACTCTTAGCCATAGGTCACATCCTCGCTGAGGCTCTTGAGGCGAAGCAGATTCCTAGGCATTAGCCATGGAATCTTCCACCTGAACAAGTAGGAACCAAGGTTTTATTTATTTATTACCTACAACGTATGTTGTTTACCTGTCTATTCAGTAAATAGTTGTCTCTTACCCACCACCAAGGGTGTCAATCAGCTAAGTATATATCTGCCGGGGAAGTTGCATGTACAAAAATGATATTGTTAGAATACAATAAAGTTTTGTACATACTTACCCGGCAGATATATACGATGAATGGCCCACCCAGCCTCCCCTCAGGAGACAGGTGGAAGAGAAAATCTGGTTCTAGAACAGGAACGGTTCCTATTCCTGCCCAACCCAGCGGCAGGGGGGTAGATCACCTGACCTACCTGCAGCGTGTGCCGCGAAATTCGAATTTCTGTCGGACGTCATAGACTAAGCTAAGTATATATCTGCCGGGTAAGTATGTACAAAACTTTATTGTATTCTAACAATATCATATTTATCAGGAAATGGAGCTGGATAAAATGACTTTTCTGGTATGACCCCATGGTTTTGAGAATATGGAAGCACATGTTTTCTTAGTTTTTGAAACTCCCTATTCCATGAAACTCTCAATTCCACATGAGTTGCAACAGAGATCGCTAGGCCACCTGAACTCGCTGGAAAACTAGTTCCTTCCAACTAGTTCAGACTAGGATCACTTTAGCTGAAATTGAATAACAATGGTGTTCCACAGATTAGCTGGATGAGCTTCCTTTCATACTTCTTATAAGTGTCCCAACTGACCAAGTTTGGTGGCTACACAGGCAAAATCTATAATTAGGCTTCCTCTTTTGCCTTTTGCCACACTTATTGCTTGTTATCAACATTTTGAGGGAAAGTTGGGACTTATATTTACAGGATTTATTAATCACAGGTAGATTTACAAGACAGAGAAAGCCATTTGATCAATTCTGGAACTGAGAATGGTACAAGGAGCCCTAAAGAAGTTCCATAGGCAGTTCCACCATGATGGCTTACCTTTGGAACAGAATCCCCAGCAAAGTTCCAGTTGACTGTAATCTGTTGTAAGCTTTAAATGCAGTACCAATATGTAAGCTTTAAAGGTAGCTGACAACTCAAGCAAATGGGTGGTTCCTGCATTTATAGATCTTTGGCATTCCAGATCTGGAAGCAGTGGGGAATGCCCTTTTTAGGACTGTTTATGACCATCTTTTATCACAAACTTCTATACTATTTAGTCCTGCTAGACAAGGCAGCACAAGTAAGTAATTTCAATTTCCTGGGACAATCTTTAGATATAAGCATTTGCAACCTCCTTAATCAAGCCAGTTTTTAACAAACTGCAGAAGTCGTGCAATGTTCACAGGAGCTTAGTAGCTCTTCTCTCCATTTTGGACTCTTCAGTCTTCATGTATGGAGGCTCTCCACCAGTGCCTCATCAGGAGAGGCTTTTTGTGCCAGGCTGCTATCAAGGGTTACTGCTCTGCCCTCTCAGAGCTATTCAAGTGCAAGGCATGGACCTAGGATCTTCTAGTGAATTTAATCATATGTCAAATTTTTCTAAAGGGAAAACATATCCAGGACTCAATAGTCTCCATCCTGGGACCTGTTGCTGATGTTAAAACACTAATCCAGTTCAGAATAAGAACCCTTGGATGATGCCCCTCTAAGGGATCTTACCCTTACAACTACAATCTTAATAACCTTAACCTCAGCTGGTTAAGTGAGCGAGTTACTTGTGCTACTAGGAAGGATTTTCACAAAAAGAATTTCATTGTCTTATGTGACTGGTTTTGTGGTGAAGATGCAGACAACTTCCTTTCAGACTCATTGTGCATTCAGACTCGTCGTGCACCCTTGTTTTTCATTTATCCTTCCCTTGTCAGATTGGGAAAATATCTTTTTTTTTTCTTTTTTTGGCTGAAGAGCAGTCAGGATTTATCCTCAAAAGATCAAAACTTTTTAAAAGGTGCTTACCAATTGTTTCTACCCACCAATTTGAGTTCTGCAGAACTGTCTAAAAACTTATTTTGTTCTGTTATGTCAATTGACCTTGAAAGCTTATGATGCTCTTTAATTTTTAACTTCCAGCTGAATGGGCAGTGTCATGAAGTTCAGTCTATATTAAATCTCTGGCCCTTTAAAGAAATAAGGAAATTCATTCTACAAAAGTTATCTTCACGGAGGTCCATGCATACCTTTTTATGTATTTAACTTCACGGTCTTGCTTATGAATCCCTCTACTTGATCTCACCTGGCCTTCCTATAGCTACAGGTCAAATTGTTACTTTTTTTCAAAGGGATAGGATACAGGCAGTCCCCGGGTTACGACGGGGGTTCCGTTCTTGAGACGCGTCGTAAGCCGAAAATCGTCGTAAGCCGGAACGACGCTTGGAAATTATGTCTTAAACTAATAAAAAGTTATAAAAACCTTACTTGTAACCTTTGGTTACACTACATGTTGTTTCCTGTAGTTTTATGTACAACCTGGAGTTATTTTCATAAAAGAATGCTGGTTCTTGAAGGTAAAAACTATTGTAATCCTCTGGTGACACTACATTCTTGAAGTTTTATGTACAACCTGGAGTGATTTTGCCAAATCTTGAGGGCTACAAGAACAGCTGATTACTATTTTACGTATCATATAGACTAATTAAAAATTAAACGTATCTTTAAATAGGCTTATATATTAGTATCAACAAAACATTTCCTGCTATGAGTCAGAGCAGTTTAATGAAACGAACACTTCTTCTGTTCCTATCTGTTCAGAAAATAATGTTACGTCAATCCCCGAGACGGTGACCATTGCCAAGGTGTCTCTCTCTCTCTCTCTCTCTGATCAAATTACACTGGAACTTTGACATACGATTGCCCTAATATACGAATGTTTTGAGATACAACAGAAAATTTGCGAAAATATAAGCTTTGATATACAACGAAATATTTGAGATACGATTTTGCGATGAGTGTTTAGTTGTATAGGCGACCGATAAATGGCGTTCAGTCTGTTTTTGTTTGTTGGTGCTGCATGTTAACACGTCGTTGTTTTAGTTCGTTGTATTTGCGCCTATTTTTTCGTGTTATTTTGTCTATTTTATTATTAACCATGGGTCTCAAAGCTAAAGACAAAGCAGGTGATAAGAAAAAACCCAAGAAAAATGATTTCGATGGAAGCAAAACATGAAATTATACCAAAGCATAAAACCTTCCAAAGGCATCACCATTATTTCTAAACTACAAACTGATTAAAAAAAAAAAAAATAAAAAAATATAAAAATTAGTTTAGCAATGTTATTTCATTTGTGTTTATTACGTAGTTATTAGTGTACATACGTAAATTAAAAAGAGAACAAATCGTTTCCCCTGCCACCCTTCCCTACCTCTTCCCCCTGCTGGCCTCACGTCATCTTTCGTTGTGGTAAGTAAAATTCCTTTCTTTTTTTTAATTGATTTTATTAACATTTATTTCATTTTTTATCACATTGCTATGTTATTTTATCATTATGTGTGTTATTACTCGTTTATTTGTGTATAAATTGTGTATTTTATGTAAGTTTAGCTGTGTTTAGGTGTGGTTTCATACCGCTAGAACGGATTAATACATATTACATTATTTTAAATGGGAAAAAAATGCTTTGAGATACAACTGTTTTGATAGAGACGATGGTAACGGAACAAATTAAATTCGTATGTCAAGGTTCCAGTGTAACTGGATAATGTCTCTCTTTGGGATACTTCGATTTTGCCAAATCTTGAGGGCTACAAGAACACTTGATTACTATTTACGTATCATATAGACTAATTAAAGTAAACGTATCTTTAAATAGGCTTATATTATTAGTATCAACAAAACATTTACTGCCATGAGTCAGAGGCCGTTTAACGAAACGAACACTTCTCTGTCCTTACTCGGAGCGTCGGAAGACGCCTCTCTCTCTCTCTCTCTCTCTCTCTCTCTCTCTCTCTCTCTCTCTCTCTCTTCTCTCTCTCTCTCTCTCTCTCTCTCTCTCTCATTCTAATCTAACCAGAAACTTCGTTTTGTTATTATTACTGGAAACAAGCAATGATTTTTTTCATTATTTGTGCTTTTGGACTGTTATATGTAAACTTTGCGCACCGCAAGCTAGTATGTATTCATTCGCTCGGAAACTAGTTCCGCATATGAGGCGTCACTAAAAAACATAGAAAAATACGACATAAAAAGTGTCGAAAATCATCATAACCTCAAAATTTTTGTTGTAATCTAACCAGAAACTTATTTTTATTAATATACTGTGCTAAACTATAAAGGAGTTTTATCATAGTATGAGTTTTTTTAAAAGCGTCGTTAACTCGGAGCGTCGGAAGCGTCAGCGTCGTAACCTCGGAACAGCGTCGTAACCCAGGACGGATTTTTCCATTGAATATTTAGAAAAGCGTCGTAACCTCGGAACGTCGTAAGCCGCGAACCGTCGTAACCCGGGGACCGCCTGTACTTTTGACTGCAATTCCTTTTCCTCTTAATCTTGGTCACTAACATACACAAAGTTAGCTTGGACACTCGCTATTACACTATACATGCTAGCCTAGTTCATGATCTCTTATTAGTTCCTCTAACTCTTTGCTAGCTCCAAGCCCTTGAGAGTTGGTGCCTGAATAGAAACAACTCTCTACCCACCGAAATAGCTACTTAGGCATTCATAAAGTTAAGAGTTTAAAGTGCCAAAACGATTACAACTATTTAAAAATGGAATTGAAGTTTCTGGTACAAGCTTATCACTTTACATGGTAATTTACCCTTCCCCTCACCATGCAGAGCTAACAGATTACAACTTTTTAAAAATGGAATTGAAGTTTTTGGTACAAGCTTATCACTTTGCATGGTAATTTACCCTTCCCCTCACCATGCAGAGCTAACAGTGGTCAGAAAACACTAGAAGTGACCAATGACTGTTATTGGAGGGACTTTGGTACCCAGATGTGCAGACAGTAAGCTGGATTCATCTTCATTTGAGATTGCCTGCAAAGGGAGCTCATGGACTTACAGATTGTTTGAAAGTCTTTAGTTTGCACCAAATAAGTCCAATTCGTCTTTGAAAAAAATAATGTAGTTCTATGGTACTCATAAGTGCACAAAATCTGAGCAAAAATTACATTGTGGTATAAACCACCTCTAGTTTCTTGAAATCTAATATTGTAATGTTCTTGATTTTTAATTGTCATGATAATTTTTTTTTCACAAAGGGCTATCTCTTAATAGAATGACAGCTACTGAAAAAAGAATAGGAAATATGCAGCATTTTTCATAAGGATTCAGAAATTGAGTTATAACTGAGTGAAACTTATTTACTCTGGTCTTCCGTGAGCAATATCAATTATGTATTGCTGTATGCCAGAAACCCATAACCTAATTTTTTTATTATAAAACTTAACTTGTAATAATTCTTTTATAATAACTTGTAATAATTCTTTTATAATAACTTGTAATATTTCTTATATAGTAATAGGAATTGTAATATTTCTTGTATAATAAGTCTTGTTAATCTATTTTTGCAGGTTCACGACCTTATTATCAGACCCACATGCTCCTAAGTTACAAGAATGTACTGTAATTTGATTAGTAAATATATGTAATATCATTGAAACAGTTTTCATGTAACACACGTTATATCTTTGCTATAAGTAACCATTTGGTATTTTTTTAGTTATTTTTTCTGAATGGGAGATAAGAATTTGAAAGGAAGCTTTACTGAGTGTAGCTGATGGTTGGTTTTTTTTGTGCTCTACTTAATAACTCTGCCTTATGTATTTTGATGAAATATCCATTCCTATATTCTGTATTCATTACTGTTAGAATATACCTTATGTATTTTGATGAAATATCCATTTCTATATTTTGTATTCATTACTGTTAGAATATATCAATAAAATATTTTCCTCAAACTGTTTGTTTATTAGCTTTTTAGACTTCTTGATTTTAAATTAAGTTAATGAAAAATGTTTTAATGTTACCAAAATGTCTTGTGTATATATCATCTTTAGTCCGAGTTCTTCAATGCCATGAGGGTTCTTAAGCTCTCATAAAACACCAGAGGGAATAAAAATTTTAGTTTCCATAGCAATTCCATCTGTATGGTTCCTATGGTGTATATATCATCAAGAGGCAACCTGACCCAAAAGTAAACTCAGCATTGTAGGTCTTCACCCTTCCTGAATTTCTGTTTTTTTCCTACTGGCCTGTGTCCTGCTATTTCACAGCTATGTACTACTCTCCTGACTAACTAACCTCCCCTTCTTATCACATGCCCAAACAGTTATAGAATACGGACTCCTCCCCATCTCTTTTGCATTTGCCATTACAGTATTATACATTTTAAGATCTAAAATCCCATATGCCATTTATTTTTGCAACCTGAGCAACTTGTCACACCATCTGTTGCATTGGATGAATTAAACTGAGTAAAATAACAAGCCAGCTGAACAGGTTAAAGTGACAAGAGACGGAGACATATTTGCAAAATTTCAAGACTGGAAAACTTAGAAAAGCCAAAACAAGAGTTTCAGGAAATCAGCAATATATCAGTGACTGAGAGGGGGTAAACTTAAACCCAGAATAAAATACGTGTCCCGAAGGATGAAGATGACATTGTCAATTACATTGTAAAGAAAAATCCCTGGTTATGTAATTTCATTCATGAAGAGGACGACCTGAAAATTGTAAAGGGAATGAAAGCCAAAGATGACATATACTATGCACTATATCATCAAATGTGCACCACAAATACGAAAGGCTATCTGTGATAATGGTGATAGGTTGAGTACACTGTACAGCCGATACAGAGCGTATACGGCTGTTACTTACCCTACCAAAGCTATTAATTGTTCATAGCGCAACAAATTGTAAAAATGACCAAGCTTGTCCTAAATGTGGTTAAAATTGCGAATCTAAGCGATCGTTCCTAGACGAATTCACTGACCTCCACTCGTTAGCTAACAGAACCATATAGTGATTTGTGGTGACTTCAACTTACATCTAGTTGATAACGATGACAAATACTATTTTAAAGAATTTATAGGGTTACGTGAAAGCTACGATCTCGTGAATATTGTGAGAGAACCGGCATCATTAGTAAACCATACCACTGACCTGTTGATACGAAACAAAAGCAACGAGATTGTGAGCGACATGGGTTGCGGCGGCTGCGCCCTGAATGCGTGATATCTCTATAGTACATACGTTAGCTAGTTACATTTAGTATAAATATCTGGAATGGCTTTACGCTGAAAAAAACTATAACCCATAGAAATAAAACCAACTTTATAAAGCTGGTGAATTTATTGTTGAGAGTTTAAAGAAAATAAGAGAAACAAGCCAAGAGTACAGGTGAAATTTAAGGAATACCTTGACTAGGCCACTCATTATGTGCAAACCGTTTTGCAGTCTATAGCAAGCATATTGGCGTCAAACTACAATGATATATGTTCAGATGTTTGTTTGTATGTTGTTTTTAGGTTGCATGGAACCAGCGATTATTCAGCACCGGGACCAACGATTTTACTTGACTTCCGAACCACCTCCAGAGTGAACTTCTGTCACCAGAAATACACATCTCTCCAGTGTTGCCAAAGCGCGGAGAAACGACCAAAAGTGCGGAGAAGATTCGATCATTCGAGGGGGAGTCATTGAATGCAGAGCTGCGGACTGCACTCCTCATGTATGCGGTGCTGTAGGTCCGCATATATATTTATGCTTTTAAAACTTTTTTCCATTAATAAAGATGATTGAAATTATATAATATTTTCTGAAAATACTAATATTTTTGAAAAATGAACCATTTTCACTATACTCTGTTTTTTTTTCATCTGTCCATCCGCCTGTGGTGTTTTTGTATGGTAACACTGCGTCCCGGGTTTTAGATAGTTACGCTATGTGTAAGTTTTAAGTAAATAAAAGGATATCTGGGTGTACATTTGCAACTGAAAAGTGTTTTAATAATTTACTGTATGCGAATTACACCGTTAATATTCGAAATAGGATATTATTATAAGCGTTGAATGTAAGCTGAATGTCACTATCTTAAGCCCGGGACGCAGTGTTACCATACAAAAACACCACAGGCGGATGGACAGATGAAAAAAAACAGAGTATAGTCTCGTGTGTTCATGCGCCAATATCAGATAGGTAGTACGATCATACGATTGTCAAGAACCGATTTTGACAACAGCAGATAACGTAACCCAAACGTGATGTCTTGCAATGCATTTCATTCTTTAGGTCCAGCTGTCTTCAATTTGCCTTTGAATTAAGATATATATATATATATGTATATATATATATATATATATATATATATATATATATATATATATATATATATATATATATATAGTAAAATTTGGTTAATTTGGGAATTAATCTTAGGGTGAAGACTGAACTTAACATTACTTTGGTAAACTTTAGATTCGTGTTTAATGAGTTTTTATTTATTTATTTATTTAGAAAACAATTGCAAACATGTATTAGGCAATTACAATAGTTGAAGTTATTCAACTGATTATAACCGAATAAGTTTTGATATCAGTATGCTATGAAGTGGTGTATTATAATCGTGGATTTTCTTTATATTAATGTAGCTTATTGATAAAAAAAGGACCAATTATGATGTGCTCTTTTCCAATTTCTTGAAACTCATAGCCCCAAATATGGCATTCGTTTGGCTTAGGATTGCCACATGTATACCATAAATCTTGGGGAAATATCTCATTTCAAAATATCCGTATCATAAAAGAAGGCATATAGACCTACATGTTTCATATCGTTTTTGTCTGTTTACAATGCTTATGGCATTGATTTTAAGCCTAGACCTATGTTATATATTAGATTGTTTATTATTATTATTACTTCAGCAAACGTTTTGATTTAACATACAGCATGTTACCTAAAGTGATGAATGTGGCTTAAAAAAGAAAAGAAGGAATAAACTACTTCTGAATATCGAAGGATTTATATAGCTTGTCAACTTACTCTGTGGGGAACGCAAAAGTAATGAATGAAAAGCAACCGTTTTTAGTAAAGAAATACATTTCAGTGCAGTTTTTTTTAAACTTCCCACTTTTAGCTGAAAACTTTATGAATAAATTTACTTGCCCTTGTTCACTTTGTGGCCTAATTTACGCATCAAATCATATATAACATTCAGAACTATAAAACAGTAATTATACACACACACACACACACACACACACACACACAACACACACACATATATATATATATATATATATATATATATATATATATATATATATATATATATATAATATATCGAATGTAATAAATCAGCTTCAAGACTGAACACGGGGGGGTCCGCGTGTCTCGTTCGATTCTAAATTTGACTATCATTAAAGTTACGTAATGTTTCAGAAGATATGAAGCAACTGAATTTCGGTAACTTGATCAAATATTTTCAAAAGGCAAATGTTGTCTTATTTACATTCTTTTGACACTTGAAAGATCATATTTTCAAAAACATTCTCTTCTAAAAAAAAAATAAAAAAATAAAGGTGTCTTGACGGTGTGTTAGACCTACGGTCTTAATGGTTCTCACCAACACGCTCCCTCAGATGACGTAGGTGCGCAGAAGAGGCTTAAAATTAGGGAGCTGTCTGGCTGACTTGTTATATTTGGACCGTGGATTCTAAATTTGACTATCATTAAAGTTACGTAATGTTTCAGAAGATATGAGGCAACTGAATTTCGGAAAGGGGAAACTCTAACCCTAAAAAGGTTTAATTAGTAAACCCAACTCATATACTGGTAAAGATACGGTTAATATAATATAAGCAGGGTGACTATTTAGTCTAGTTATTGTAGTAAAATAACATTGCTTGGCAATTAACACTACAACTCCCGGTGCGGAGCTAGTTTCTCGGTGATGTGCGGACTTCGCGGCAACCCTGCATCTCTCACTCCTCAATGAAATGGCCGAGAATCGAACCTGCGACCACCGAGGTGGAAAGCAAACACCATACCAATCACGCCACTGAGGCGCTATATGTTTAGATGACACAAGGCAGATAAATAGTAAAATAAAATGCCAAATGGTTTAACAGTTATAACAATGAATTACGTGAAGCTACGAAAAAGATAAGAAAAATGGAAGATTTATGGTAAAGATTGAAAGAATCAAGTAGTGTGTAAGGACAACGCTTATTCATAATTTTCTCTGTATATAATTCATCATTCGCGTTGTTCTTACTTCCCTCCGAGAGAGCATTCAGCGGGCTTTCCGCCAGTGTATAAAGCTTGTATAACCATATATTGTGTACTTTTATATTTTGTATTTTATGTCTCTCAAGAAACACAAATCGGGTCTCGCCGACCCACTTTTACTCTCTCGCAGGTCGGTGACCACATTTCCGTCCGCATGCTGTATATTTATATTTCCCTTGACTGTAATAAAAATCAGTACACTTCTACCTGCCTCTTTGTCCACCTCTCACAACTGGTGACCTCCCGGTTTGGACGGTGACCCAAGCGGTTTTGGCTCAGCCATTAAGGGACTTACTACCGCCGCTCACCTTCAGAGATCTTTAACGGACTCACACGGCGCCTCAGTATAGATCTCTGAAAGCTCCTACCGTGGAAATGGAAAATAAACCAACGCCTTTAACGGACTAAATACGGCATACCTGCCAAGGTGTGTTCAGGCGTTTCCTCAAACGGTTTGGCCCGCCATTCACGACTCTGTCGACCGTTTCTGTGAGAGAGGACAATGGGCGCAGACAGTACCACGCGGGAAACCCAGGCCTCCCCCGCCCCAGCGACAGACTCGGACACAGCGGCCGCTCGAGCTGTCAAATTGCCCCCCTTCACAACGGCTGACCCGGTCTGCCTGGTTCTTCCGAGCCGAAGGGCAATTCCGGATCGCGGGGCTCACGAACAAAGTGCTGCAGGCTGACCTCGTCGCAGCGGGCCCCCTCCCGACAGAGTGTTCGATCCGAATATCTAACTGGCTGACCGGTCGAGCACGAACCGGACTTGTCACGCTCGACGAGATAAAAGAAAGGCTCGTGACAGCCTATTCCGCGCCCATCGCTGAAAGGGCCGCCCGCGCCCTCGACCTAGTCGCGAACCCCATGCGCGGCGCCGACCCCCAAGATGCCTGGGACACTGGATGGGCCTCGTCGTCTGCCCGAAAATAGGCCCCGAGGGGAAAAAAGAAAGGGATCAGCCTGAGCCGCGAAATATTCCTGCGGCAACTCGAGCCGGACGTCCGAAAACAGCTGACCGACGCGTACACCCTAGAGGACGACAAACTACTAGAGAAGGCAAAGAAACTGACGTTGTCGAACAATGCCGCGAAGCTCGCCGGCCCCCGATCCTCCGTGTGCCTGGCCGCAGAGAAGGAAGAAGACGACGACGACCCAACGCAAGAGATCGGCGCCGTATCCCAAGGGAAGTCCTCCCACACGCAGCGAGGTGAAAACTCCTGGTGCCGCTTCCACCGGAGATTCTCCAAGAGGTGCGAAAGCCCTTGCACCTTCCAGCAGTCAAAAAAACAGGCGACGGCAAACAAAACCAAGGCCGCCCGTGGCAACGGCCTCGTCGGAACCACACACCGTAGGGTTCTACGTCCGCGACGCGATCTCCGGCCGGAGGATGTTGGTGGACATGGGGGCAATGCACTCGATATTCCCGCCGTCAGGAAAAGACCGTAGCCGCGAGCCCGACAAAACAACCTCCCTCGTCGCCGCAAACGGGACCCCCATCCATTCCTACGGCACGAAGCCCCTCAAGATATCCATCTTGGGGCGAAACTACGTCTGGGAATTCACAATCGCGGACGTCAGGATCCCGCTACTGGGGGCAGATCTCCTGGCGCAGAACGGCCTCCTGGTGGACGTGGGCCGCAAACGCCTCCTCGACACGGGGTCTTCACAAAAATGGACCTCTTAAAATCCTATTTCCAGGTTCCAGTGCACCCCGAGGATGTCCCCAAGACTGCCATCATCACGCCTTTTGGCTCCTTCGTCTTCCATTACTCAACCTTCGGCCTGAGGAATGCAGGGGCCACCTTCCAGCGCCTGATGGACAGCATCCTGGGGGACCTGCCCTTCTGCGTCTGCTACGTCGACGATACTTAATTTTTTCCAGGTCCTTGGAGGAGCACCTACATCACGTCCGAGCGGTCCTGAAGCACCTGCAGGAAAACGGGCTGGTCGTCCGTTTTGACAAATGCACCTTCGGCCACGAGATCTCCGCGACGGGCGTGCGCCCCATGGCCTCGAAGGTAGGCGCGGTGCAGAAGTTCCCAACACCAACCACGGTCAAGTCCCTGCAGGAGTTCATCGGAATGGTCAACTACTACCGCCGATTCATCCCCGCCGCCGCCCGCACCATGTCTCCTCTAACACAGGTCCTGAAGGGGAAACCAAAGGCCCTAACGTGGGAGGCCGAACAAAAGAAGGCTTTCAACGAGACGAAGAGGGCCCTCGCCAGAGCGGCGACATTATGCCACCAAGACCCTGCTGCACCTTTATGCCTCACCACTGACGCCAGCAACGTCGCCTGCGGGGCTGTCCTCGAGCAGATGGTCCAGGGCGAGTCCCAGCCACTCGCCTTCTACAGCAAAAAACTGTCAGCCGCCGAGACAAGGTACAGCACGTTCGACCGCGAACTCCTGGCGGTGTACCAAGCAGTGCACCATTTCCGCTACCTCCTCGAGGGCTCCCCCTTCACGATCAGGACAGACCACCTCCCTTTGGTACACTCCTTCACCAAGGCGGGCGAACGCTTGGTCAGCGAGACAACAGAGGCACCTGGGCAGCCATCGCGGAGTTCGGTTGCACCATCCCGTACGTGGCCTGGTGAGAAGAACCCCGTGGCAGACGCCCTATTGAGGATAGAAATCAACGCTGTGCATCTCGGGGTCGACTACGAAGACCTCACCCACCGGGAACAGGCCGCCGACCCCGCCCGGAGACCGCCGCATACCGCACTGCTATCACCGCCCTCAAGTGGGAGACGTGCCTTTTCGGACCCGCAGGCATGACGCTCCTCTGCGACATCAGCACGGGCCGCCCGCTGATCCCAGCCTCCCGAAGGAAAGCCGTGTTCGACGTCATACACGGACTCTCGCACTCCTCGGCATGGAATTCGGAAGGACTCCCTCGAGTGGGCCAGGACCTGCGTGCCTTGCCAAACTAACACAATCAGTCGGCACACAGAATCAGGCGTGGGGGAATTTCCGCAGCCGAAACGAAGATTTGGCCACATCCACATAGATGTCGTTGGCCCCCTGCCCCCGTCGGAAGGCGCCAGGTACCTTCCTGACGGTAATCGATCGCTCCACAGATGGCCGAGGCAACACCGATGTCGGAGGCGGAACAACGAAAGCATGTGCCCGAAAGCACTCCTCGCCAGCTGGGTCAGTCGATTCGGAGTGCCAGACGAAATCACGACAGACCGCGGACCAGTTTTCCTGTCGGAGTTGTGGACTGCCCTGGCCCGCCTAATGGGAACGTCGCTACATGCCACCACCGCCTACAACCCAGCAGCTAACGGCATGGTGGAGAGAGTCCACCGTTCGATCAAGGCTTCCCTGATGGCGCGCTTGCACCGACGAAAATTGGAAGAGCCAACTACCGTGGGTCCTCCTCGGTCTCAGGACTGCCCCACGGTCGAACGGCGAGGCATCACCCGCGGAGAAGGTATACAGGGAGCCATTAACAGTCCCTGGCGAGTTCTTCCCGACCAATGCCGACGACGCTGACATCTCCATCGCCAGGCTTCGGGAATCCGCCGGGAAGTTCTTACTCCCTGCGTCAAAACCTTCTCCGACAGAACCAAACGTTTCCTCCCGAAGGCCCTATCATCGTGCAAGCACGTCTTCGTCAGGGACGACGCCCGCCGCCCGCCTCTAACGAGACCCTACCGCGGTCCCTTCCGCGTCCTACGACGCACTGACAAGGCATATCTCTTATCCTGATCGATTGTGACTGGGTCACAATCGATCGTCTGAAACCAGCCTTCATCATGGACGAGGACCTCGCAGACACGGATTCCACAGGGCGCCTCAATCTTCCTCGGAAAAAAGCGACTCCTTCGATCGCCAAACCTCCCGGCCGTAGCCGCGGCCGCCCTCGGAAGACGGTCGAACCCCCCGAGGATCACCTCAGGGGAGGCATCCCGTCCCCGGAAACTCCCGAGGATCTACCACAGCAACTGATATCGCGCACCCGAGGGCGCCTCCGCCGTCCAGCTCGCTTCCGCGAGTGACTACCCGAAGTACAAAGAAGTCAGCCAACAATTATACCTAATTATTGTCTTAGGGGGGGAGTATTTGTATTAGGGCTTGTGCCTTGTATGATAAGGCGCCCTATGAGGTAATGTTTTAGACTGCGATAATCTTACGCTAAGTCGGTTGGTATTGCACTTCCATCTTCAATGGAGTGTCTGGGGGTTTGTAGATCACTTACGAAGTCAATATTATCTTGTTGGTTATTACGACGATGTGTTAAACTCATGTTGGTTCAGTGAGGTTCTTGTAGAAAACACGAAGTATAAAAATAAATATATTCTTGAAGTTTTACATGCTGAAGATTAGATATGATTGTACAAGTCTTCTATGACGATAGCTTGATCGCTTCTGCCAATGATGATGGCTAATCCTATTCCTCTACATGATAAAGCTTAGGTAAAGAGGTACAGGTCTTCTAATGACGATAGCTAACTCTCTTCTGCTTGTCTACCATCTCTGTTACAAGTTATGAAGGAACAGACAGTAGTTCGAACATATGAACATACATACAAATGACATAGTTTCATACGAACACACAATCAAAATGAGACACGCTACAGATCACGTAGGCCGTTTGAAATATAGGTCGGGGTAGTTGTCTCAAGCAGGGAGCTGGACTAATGTTTATAAACAATTGAATGACTACAGGTGACGGCATGTTATCTTAGCCTACATACTTATTGTATACGTCATCTTTAGCGTCTCTAGTCTGATCACATTCCTGCAAGCCAATCTTTTATATATATGGACTAACATTCCATATTTTTGATTATGTAAACACTTACATCAGCTCGGTCAGCTACCAAAACCAACCACTGAATATTACTCAAACTTGACTTGCATTTGACTTATAGGAGTGTGATACAGACACTATGTGAATATATATATATATATATATATAATTATAAATAAAAATCAATGTAAATTAAAAATTCTGGTGTACATGAATTGATTCAAGTAATAAAATATAAAACAATGATATTGTAAATAATAGTGATCAACGTGATATATAATGATACAGTTTTTTCACTCATCTCTTTTAAGATACTTATGCTACAGAAAATACTAATGTACTCTGATAATTGCATAGAATGAAGATTAACATGATAACAACCATATTTTAACTGATTAAAAATTTCATATATGAATTGATAAAATTATTAATGTTTATGCTGATTGATTCGTTGATTTTTATGCTAAATGTTATATATCTGATTCATTAATCAAATATACTAACTCATATGTAACTGCAGATATTGGTAAGATAAAAGGTAACAGATTGATTATAGGCTACCTGATTTGTTTATACATATGTATATGGATTCATATAATTATGATTAATATATGTGCACTTTAAATAGATTCCTATTGCGTACACGCAAAGATATATTTCGATTCGTTATTTATGATCATTTATATATAGATTCCTAGTGCGTACACGCAAAATATATTTCGATTCTGTTATTTATGATCATTTTATATATATAGGATACATGACCGAGGTTATACTACTTCAACATTTAACTAGCTTTCGAACCACTTTTCGTCCATTACACAGTTCCAGACAACCACCTATAGCCACATGAAACGGCCTATTTCACAGGGTTAAAACAACGGGGAAAATTTGCCTGGGCTGGTCCAACGTTCTATTTTTGCGCTCATACTTATTCTCTGCATCCTAAGCTACACGATTACGTTCGCGATGAATAAAAAAAACACCCCTCCCCAGCACGAGTCCCTTCGCCAGCAAAGTAGAGTTGAATATCCTTCGGGTCGTAATTGTCGGAAGTATGTCCCATTTGTAGTCGATTTCCACAGCCACCGGAGCGTTCCGCATTAAAACGAGATTAACGACGATATACGGTGCGGTCGAAGAAGTCCAAGAAATTCCTTTCACATTGTAGGCGGTTGTTACTTGAACTGCAGTCATCCGCTGCGACGAACGATTTTTTTAAAGAATTGCGATGTGAAACTCTCGTACTGCAGGATACTGTAACCAGGTTCCATTAATCAGCCTGCAAGTTAAATTATACTTGTCACAAGGGCAAAGTAAATTCAGACAACATCCAAATACGGGAGGGAAGAGAGCCATTTAGACCAGACTTAACCCACATGAATTCGCTGATATTTTGGAATTCAAGAGTCCGCTACAAACTTTTTTTATCCATGGCATTAACAATGAGTGAACCTATCCATCTATGATGACTGTAAAAATATCCATAATTTATAACAATTAAACAGATATCAATACAAATCCCAAAAGAAAATTCGATATTACTGGTAGTAAATTACTAGACAAAGAAGTGGAAAACGGAGCTATTTGTAAGATTGCCAGGCAACATAAGAGTCAAAGAGAAGATTAATCATGATTCTGTATTTCTCTATGCTAACTGAAATTAAGTTGTGATAAAATCTGATCCTATGTCCCTAACAAAAAAAGTTTCATATTCAATTTTCTCGCGCGCATCCTCTGAGGTTAATTTTAAAAACTTTATTAATAGGTAGGAGGTGCAACGAAAAAAAACCCACTATGTAACTAATTTCTAAATAAACTTTGGGTTTTTCAAGAAAATGTGACATTTTCCCATGAATGTGATTTACCTGGATTTTGTAATAAGCTAATGTTGCAAGTAAATAATCCATATCCATATCGTGATACTTCTAAATGTCTATGAGGTTCAGAAAAAATTAATTCATTTTTGATGTTATAGAAATTCTATTTCCTTATTTTGTTTATTAATTTTAAAATGATTGCAAGTTGCATTGCGCACACCGATAGACACCTGTACCTAATGTCTGCCTTGCCCATGAGAAGTTCAGGCTAAGCATTCCTTTCTCCAGTCAATCTGTTTTGCAAGCAGAGACGCACACAGATGAAGCCTGTGTAAGCAGATTATTGAGGTTTAAAGGAACAAATGCTGATACGGCAATGATGACGTCGTCACTTGGCAGGAGATTGCTCTCAGCCAGCTAAGAGTTACGTTACTTGCTGTAATAAATACGACTTTAGGATAAATTTATTATCTTTTAATACTCGACCCACACGAAAAGAATG
>NC_061110.1:81456715-81460909 GCF_015104395.2 Macrobrachium nipponense | reverse complement strand
GGTGGCGTTGAGGAAAGTCGAGGTATCTAAATTAATTCATTGTTCTACCTATTGGTAAAGATAATTGCTTTCTTATTTCATTGTTTCTTTCTCTTTTCTTTAAATCTTCAGCTGAAAATTCTTATGGATAGAGTCAACATCCAGTAAACCCAAGGAGACTCCAAAGAGAAATCAGCCTGAAGAGAAACACGAGTTATCGGAAAAGGTGATAAATGAATATAAAGGAACAGAAAACAAAACCGATTCACGTGAATTCAAGTGTAATATTTGGGCGTCAAGGCAGCAAGGAAGTGGGCTAATAACGAAGTGTAAAATTTTTGTATGGGTTTCATCATAGCCTTGGAATTGATGGCTCGAATCACCTAAAAATTCAGCCATTATTTAGCATTCTACCTCACTTGCCTACTCTCTCTCTCTCTCTCTCTCTCTCTCTCTCTCTCTCTCTCTCTCTCTCTCTCTCTCTCTCTCTCTCAAATACGGGAGAATAGTTTCAAGACACCGAGATTTTTACTACGCAACTTACCGTAAGCGAAGAATAATAAAGAAGACAATGGAGAGGACTGTTATTTGCCAACAAATACCAATAACATTTAATTGAAAAAATTCTGTCATAATTCCTTGGACTCGGTGAACTGCATATATTAACACTCTGATACAACAAAGCAACAACAGTTTTTATGAGAGAGAGAGAGAGAGAGAGAGAGAGAGAGAGAGAGAGAGAGAGAGAGAGAGATTTGTAAAATCAGTATTTTCATGAATTTACTTAGATGAAGTTTTTATTTTCTCAAGAAAAACCTAAGAGGTTTAGGGCTAACCAAGTTGAAAGTTCCCCGAAGGCAAATGTTGCATAATCGTAGAGATAAGGGAACAAACAAAATGGAAAGTTTGAGCACAAAAGTTGGTCTTTATTAAATATGAAGGGACGAAATTAGGCGCTTTACTTTTACAAATGAACTTATCACACCGAAATTGCCATGAATTAGTTTTGTGACATTAATTATATGATTCATGCGAGAAAATATTGCTTTGGATTACCTGCATAATTACTTCACTAATGAGTGGCTATTGACCGATTGGTTCAATCAGATTCTGGCTTGATAGTCTTTTGAATAATTATTGGAATACATTACCGTCGATACGTGCTATAATTTATCTGATATATTAAAATGATTACCTATCCTCCTCCAGTCTCTCGTCCAAGCCACAGAAAATTACACGTTCCGTTGTTGATTAACGCATTAAGAAATGAGTTTTAATCTGATGTGAAAATGATGAGGGAATTGTTCAGGAAGTGGATGTTTTAAACATGTTTTGTAGAAAAGATGAACACTTTTTTTTATTATTTATTTATTTATTTATTTTTACAACATTGAATGATTTCAATTAAACTTTACTGGTTGATCTTCTTATCAGCAAATCTGCTCATTTTTGTCTTACATGATCGGATGTCTGAAACTCCTCTCTCTCTCTCTTTCTTTCTCTCTCTCTCTTTCTCTCTTCGATTCGGATAACGGAAAATTTCAAGAAAATATACCTAGATTAGCTACAAACGAGAGAGAGAGAGAGAGAGAGAGAGAGAGAGAGAGAGAGAGAGAGAGAGAGAGAGAGAGAGAGAGATGCTTACGTAATGGTAATGTCCTCGTGGAAGATATGTTTTTTTCGTACATTTAATTCTCCTCATTTCACGCAGTAAGATTTTGGTGTTATAAGTATAATTATTCTTCTTTATTACTCTTTTCACAGTTCCTCGTTTGCCGGTTAATCTTTTTTTATTGACAAATTTGGTTATATTTATCGACAATTTTCTTTTTTTTATTGACTGATTTGCTTTTTTTAAATTGAAAAAATTTGCGGTTTTTATTGACAAATTTGATTTTTTATTTATTGACTGATTTACCTGAAATTAGTAAAGACAGAAGACCAGTAATTCAGGATTTTCGAAGCCAAAGAAACGTTTCATGCTCTTTTGTACAGTGTGAATTGCTCTTTGATAAATTCCACGTTAAATCGCAGGGTCTTCTCGCTATTTAGTTAAGAATAAGAAGTATTTTACCAGTTTAGAACTTATACAATATGTACAGGTATGATGTAAATTCAATACATTATACGTGTCCTTTTACATTTTCATGCAATATTTAACTAATATCGATTGCTATACTTCAAAGGGATTTATTACCTTCTTTGCCAGAATAGTTTTATAAGAAACGAGAAGTTACTGAGAGATTCAAATAGACTGATATTAAAGAAATCTTGGCTCGTAGAATATATCCCATCAACTTGAGTAGACAATCGTAATATATATTGTATTACTTTCGTTTAGGTCTCTTGTTAATATCAAGCTCCATTACGCTCAAGTCATCCGTGAACGAAGAAGTTTTTTCATTGGTGAGTATATTACAAACAGGGCAGATAGTTGGCGGAAGAGCTTCATTTCTCGTATTGGGAATATTACATTCCATTTTGTTATGAGTAGAATTATTTCCTTCCGCTCCACCAACTTTCTGTAATTCTGTATTTCAGCTTTTGTTTTCATTTTATTTATTACTAAATCCTATTTTTGCCAAGCATGCTATGAAAGAATGCAGAATGTTGACGGCAAATTGATAACAAATATTAATTGGTTTGATTATATAAACCGAATGGTGAGGATCTTGTGGAAAATTTTCAAGGTAGCTTGATTGTTATGATATATGAGAACAAAAGAGGAATACTCATGAGTAAACCTGGGGAAAATGATTTGGTGAGAAATAGTTTGTAGAAATTGTGTTAGAGGCGAGTATATGGAAAGCAGAGCAGACTGATGAGTGATTGGAAAGGTTTAGTGCAAATTTGAGATTGCTTGTGTAATATTATCTTTTAGGATGGAGGTATGGCATTTAAGAGGCTGAAAAATGGATATAAATCAGTAGTTGATGAGATTACAAGTGAAGTGTTATATAAGACGGTACTCGGAACTTTTAGCGAGAGGCTGACCAACCATGGTATATCAAGTATACGTTGGCAACAAAAGAATTCCTAAGGAATGGGTAAGATGAGTTATATAAATAGATAGAACATTGCATAGCATATAGTGTATAGTATGTGGTGGGATTTTAGTTTAAAAAAAAAATTATGATAAGTACTTTATTGTTCCATGCATGCTAAACATATTTTTGACAGCGATTTCATAAAAAAAAAAAAAAAAAAAAAAAAAAAACAGTTGGTAGACTCCTACATTCTTCTTTGTTTACATCTGCAGTAGTCACAACCTTATGAATACTTTTATCATTTTTCCACTTCATTGTCAGTATTTTCCATTGTTTGACCATATACACCCAACCCCCCCAACCCCACTCCACACACACACACTTACCCTAACCACACAATCCTTGAACAAACCCGCATGTAGCCTTTCACCCTTCCCCGTTCTTTGAGGTGTTGTAACTATGGCTATCCTTTCTCGTGCTCTTCATCTGGTAGCCTCACAGACATACCTCTCTCTCTCTCTCTCTCTCTCTCTCTCTCTCTCTCTCTCTCTCTCTCATTTTTTCTGATTTGTTTATTCTGAGAAAAACACAAGAGTATGATATTGCGAACCTTATAGTCTCTCCATATCAGGATTTCCACACCACACAAAGCATCATGAATGTTATTTTCATTCTTGGCATCCCACAAGGAGGGGAAAGGGCTGGCTGTCATTGGCCCTGGGAGAGACACATCTGACTATTAGCGTTTATTTCTTCTTGCCATAGCATCCATGAATAGATAGGAGACTCACTCTACCTTAGGACAGAATTCATTTGTATACGAGCTTTTGACAGTCCGTTATAAATGGGCAGATCTGACAGATATGGTTGCTATTAGTCTCAAAAGAAGAGGGTCATCTTCCTTTTATGGCATTTTCTTCTTTACAGTCGCTCTTTGGCGTACGATGCTGCTCGTTATTTAATATGCATCGCAACATCCTAGCAGTCAGCTTTCAAGACACACAAGCAAATTTTATATATATTGATAATAAAGAGTATTGATGCTAATGGTAAATTATAGATAACATAACTGCAAAGCCATGAAATATGAATAAATTATTTATTTTTTACCTCTATCATAAGCACTTTTTTCAAAATAAAGAAACCGAAATCTTTCCATTTTGCTACGCTGATCTCTTAGCAATGAAAAAATTAAGATCAACACAGAAGCAGCAAATTCATAATATTG
>NC_061110.1:81446715-81451715 GCF_015104395.2 Macrobrachium nipponense | reverse complement strand
GAGAGAGAGAGAGAGAGAGAGAGGAGAGAGAGAGAGACTATAAATCTTCCTCTTTTACGTAACGGTATTTTTCTCGAAACCTTTGATGGAAAAAAAATTGAGATAGAGGAAATCGTTATGTGCGGCCTCTTTCTTCTTTTTGCGTGACGCAAATTTATTTATTTCAACAAACTTCAATCCTTCTATCTTTATTTTAAAAAAGCTAAACTGAGACGGCAAAAGAATTTACAAAAAAGGAAGAAAAAAAGTAAGAAAAAAAAAAGGGTTACCCAGATGGCTCTGGCGAGATTCTGTCCCATATGGTCACCGTTGCGATAACAAACTCATCTGAATTCTGGAAACGCAGCAATTACAGAACACCGCTGTATGAAAGTCAAGGAAGATAGGAGAGGCTTTCTCTCTCTAAATAAGAATAGATAAAATCAAAGGAAAAAAAACTGGATGAATTCGTGTCCTGTGCAGTGTCGCATATAGTGTTCAGAGCAAATTTTGAAAGGGTTAGAAAGTACACGTTTTCCACTTTTTTTTTTTTTTACATTTTTGTTATCAAGTTTTACATTTTTGTTATAAAGAGAGAAAATGCTCATTCTTCATACTGTTCTATGCTTAGTGCTATTATAGAAGCCAATGCTGAAATGACTGTATTTGTTCTAGAGATGTCCATAACGAAATTAACATGTTGATGATTCTTTTGCACTGTGTGGATAATTACATGAGCAGTGGGATGGTGACGATTACTGAGAGACTAACCAGAAATGATTGAATGTCAGATAACGATGCCCCATCTTTACTAGATTAAATAAATCGCTTGACACATAACATTGCTCCCTCTTGAAACCAGAATAAAATTAAGCTCTGTTGTAACCTAATCTGCTGTGAATCTCATTTTATGAGTACATTTTATTTTTTGGCAGACGTATGCTTTAGAAATCGCCTCAAAGGGCGATGAAAAGGATTTATGTGTATCCGGGGAATGTTTAAGGATTTCGTGCGGAGGTGCGTCGCTAATCCTTCCTCATTCGGCTAATCCATTTGCGTTTTCTTATTTTCATTACGGGAGCTTCCGGGACAGGAATTGCCGTTCGTTATGTCCTGAAGGTAATAAACATTAATTGGTGTGATTATCGGAGGTTAAGGGTTTATGGCTAAAATCCTCTTAATTGTGCTCTCTCTCTCTCTCTCTCTCTCTCTCTCTCTCTCTCTCTCTCTCTCTCTCTCTCAAGCACCTGGGCAAAACTGAAACACTATGAATTTGCTTGATACTAAGTATTAATAATGGGATTTTCATGTTATTATAAAGGGCAAAGGTGGTGAATTTTGATAGGTTGAAAGCTGTTATAAAAGAGTACGTTTCCTGTATGTCCATTTTTTTTTTACTTAAAGTGTTGGCAAGAATTTTGTATGATATACCTGTGAGTACGAGAAAAATAACGTGATAAAATATACATTCATATGACATGTGGCGTTTTTCCCTTCTTACTGGACTATAAATTGATTGTTTTTCCTTTAAATGAAACCATACTCGAACCAGACATCCACTTGTACTTTTGCACCAAAGGGTATATGGCACATGATCTCTGAGATGATGACTAACAGATTTTCTTCGAGCATAGTTGAGAAGCTAGATCAAAATCTGTTAAAGGTTTAAAGTTGCTAATGAGAAGCAGAGGCGAAGAATAAAGAAACTCCTATAAAGACGAAACATACACATACATATATGATCAGCTTCCAAGCCCCTCATTACTCAAACGGTATTTAACCGATGAAAGTTCTGAGGAGGTTTGATTGTGGAATCTGATTGGAAGTATATAAGATAGCGAAAAGTCCATGCAATGAAGAGTTCCCAAAAGTAAAGATATTAGGATAATATAGTTTGAAAAAGGGCAAAATTATTGGAAAGGAAATCATAAAGTTTGAAAAAGCCCAAAAATTATTGGAAAGGAAATCATAGAGTTTGAAAAAGTCCAGAATCAATCAAAATCATGTGCCTTCTTAGGTGTTGTTCAGATAGTATGTACTGTATCTGTTGATAATGCTCTGGTGGACGCTAGCCAACTGGCCGTTTCCTAGGTAGACCTGGTAGAAACGTCAACTGCTTCATGTGTTTATTTAGGTGGGTAATGCCATATTTATTTACGCCTGATATGATAAATATAATAATAGGGAAGATCGTCCCCCTCTCATCAATTAGGACCCTGTCTCGTAAATTAGGGTAGGATGACATATTACTATTCCTTTAGAATTTCTCTGTTCTACTTTCCGTGGTTTTCATCAGTTGCATACACTTGAGAGAAATCCAAATGAGATCCGTCCAATGTCATAGGATCCACCTTGAACCCTTCTGAATCCACAACGTTCATCTGAGTAGCTTTTAACTGATATTTCCTTGAAACATGAAGCATTCCTTTACAGGGAAGTTCAATTACCCCTTAATGGGCAGACCTCCTTCTTCTGTACGTGATAATGATATATGTATTGCGTGTCGAGTAACTGATGCCTTCTCTCTCTCTCTCTCTCTCTCTCTCTCTCTCTCTCTCTCTCTCTCTCTGCCAACAAGGAATCAGAGGAATTTATTTCCTTTGATAGAAATACATTTCTCGATGTGGTTCGGATCCCACAATAAGCTGCAGGTCCCGTTGCTTAGTAACTAATTGGTTCCTAGCCACGTAAAAATATCTAATCCTTCGGGCCAGCCATAGTAGAGCGGTTAATCAACTCAGTGGTAAGGTAAAACTAAGATATACTTAACTTTTCTCTCTCTCTCTCTCTCTCTCTCTCTCTCTCTCTCTCTCTCTCTCTCTCTCTCTCTCTCTCTCTCTCTCTCAAATCAACGCCTGTCAAGGGAAACATTTTGCTGTGAGAGTGAAAAACGATAAATTGTAAATTTATCGTGTTTCGACCGGATGGCTAAAAGTGCTAAATTATGATTTACCTGGTGTAATTTAATGTTATTCCAAAGATTCCGATGGTGATATTTATGAGAAATCCATAGCTTTTGTGTTAAAGCGGTTGAGTGCCCAATGCAAAGATCATGAAATTCCAGTGAATATATGAATAATAAACGCTTAGAATGCATCAATACAAAAAAAACCATGATTGTGCACCTGCAACAGCCGCCAATAATGATATAAACAAATAATAGAGAGTAGCGTTTTGCTAGACTTTGTTTATGAATGTTATTAACATGATTCCATACGAACCTAATTTTATGAACTCAGATTAGTGCGCAGCATCCCAATGCTTACTATAGGTAAGGAAGGGTTTGTTTGCCTCTCTTTAAAATCAGCATCGCGCCTTGTGCCATTGAAACACAAATTTTGTCTTGGTTCTAAGTGATAGGTATTATAACCTCAATGTGATGTGGATATAATTTGTTCGCTTGAAAAAATAAAAAGTTCCAAAATTAACCTTTAGAACCTGTTCCATGAAAGGTAGGCAAGGATGCGATGGATGTATATGATAATTAACGAAAACCGTAACTTCGTTAACATGAGTTTGCGGTGATTTTGTTATAGAAGAGAACTTGTCGCGGTTGATGAGATAGACGAAAATAAAAGCAGAAATATCATAAGGTATCACCGCCCTCAGATATTGTCTTCGTAAAATAATGAAACTCACCGTTTCATCGTTCACACTTGTACGCTGTGAAATTTCAATAAGAAAAATAACACCTTAATTACGCCGATGCAATAGAAAATAAAGTATCAAGCGGAATGGTGCTTGTGTAGTGACGTAACAACACAAAGGTAAACAAAGTGACGACAACATTGATTTATTGTTTTAAATGAACTACTCTCCCAGTGGCTTTGCCATTGGTGTAGGGCAGGGGTTTTCAACCTTTTCCTCCCTACGTACCCTTTCGGGTATTTGTAATTTCAATGATATACCCCCCTTCACTTTGTATAACGTGGAAAACAAAACTAATTCAGAGAAAAACTGTACAGAAGGGAAGTAAGTACATAACTCTTCTGACATAACCAATAATATTGTAAACATAAAGAATACTATAAAAAAAGACATCTTTTTATAATTATTTACCTCTCTGGCTATGCAGTTACTTTCCAAGGTTACAGTACTGAGCTGCAAAAACAAAATTCATTATTATGACATCAGCTGCAAAGGTAGTTAATGAAATGGCTGAAACTGTTTTCATTAACTATCCTAGTTGGCCGAGGAGCAGTTGTTGCTAAAAGATATTGAAGGTTGGCATCTAATATTCATTATAGTTCCATGGCGAGCGCGTAACCCCTGACCAACCCTTGGCGTACCCGGGTTTGAAAACCCCTGGTGTAGTGTAACAGTACATCATATTCTAAAATATTTTTATTTTACTTTTAGTGACCAATTAATTGCTATCGTGTGAAGACCGTGTACATCGTGCAACATTGTGTTTAATAAACTTTAATGACAAATTTGGTGAGAGAAACCGTGAATTAAGAATTCTTACCTATTGACCTTGTTCTTTCTCGTACATTGCCGTGGCATCACGAGAGGGTGAGGCATCACGAGTGGTTGAAGTTAATGTGTTTATGCAATTGCTTTCACATTGCAAATTCTCCCATAATTTTAGTTAATTATTTCCTTGCAGCGGAGTTTTTTCTTTTTCTTTTAGACAGCAAAGTAATATCAATATGCCATGTAGTACTCAGCCTGTTTTATGTGACCGTCTCATTCGATAATAGTTATTTATAATCGCATTCGGTTACCATTTTGGACCAATAATGGTTTGACGAGTCATTAAAATATCCTGTAATTGCAACTTGCTTCCCACACCCTTAGGTTGCGCGTAATTTTATATCGTCCTTATTTATCAGAGTTACCAAACTTTGATCAGTATGAGCTATAATCATTACTTTAGATGGGGGCAGGTATAATGCGACCATATTTTGTAGCTGAAAACATCAAACTAGAGATACCAGTGTAATACATTTGGGTAGCGTGGAGCATTACACTAAGTAATCTCCCATTTCTAAACGGGTAAGTACAAATGAAAATAGAAA
>NC_061110.1:81419215-81441715 GCF_015104395.2 Macrobrachium nipponense | reverse complement strand
TTCCGACTAGGGAGTGACTTCCTTAAGGCAATCTCTGTACCAACTTATCTCACATTCATTCTCTAAGAATCAACAGTCTCAGTTTGATAACCACGCGTCTTCAGCAGCCGCAATCCTCTGCTTGCCTTGTGGTTTCCTTAAATGTTGGACATCAGTTTTTAACGCCATAATTTTATGTTTTCCTTAAGGTTTACGGTATTTGAAGATATGACCCGCTCGTTCCAACGACCTTTACATGATGAGACAGGAAGTTGAATGCATATTGAATGTTAAATATGTGAAATAATATTCCAGTTCAGCTGATGCCCTTGACATGAATTTCTTTTGCAGATTGTGTGGAGCATGGTTGCTTGCTTGGACGAAAGAAGTGCTGAGTAATTGAGAAAAGAAGACCTTAAATGTGTTGGGTTGATGTTACGAAAGAGCTGCTTCCTATCCTTGGAAGTGCGGAGCTATTGGCAAAATATGGGTGAAAATTAAAAAATTTTGTAGACTACTTACGAGTTATCTTTTTAAGTATATTACTAAGCTTTTCAAGCCCGTTCTCGCATAGGTTTTCTTGTATATCTTTTCATATTATCAGCTGTATCTTGATATTCTGGCACAGCAAGTTTTAGACCCTACGGTAATTTTGGCAGTATAATGAAGTACTAGAATTTATTGCTTAAGGCAATTCACTCTTTGAACTTTTTCATTTTCCTCAACATTCGTTGTAGATATCCGAATCCTGTCCTTGGCTTGGCTAATGAGTTAGGAAAGAAGCCCCGTATGGTATGGCGCATTGTTTAGTCTATTACCAGGCCCGATGGCTCTGGAAGCGATGGTAAAAGTATCGATGTCAGCCATCGGAGGAGCAATTGGCTATTCATCTCCCCATGGTGATCGCCAATGGTGATTTTTGCGGCGCAACAAAGAAAAGACTTCTCAATAAATCCTTCCACAGAATGCTATAACTTTCAATTTGATGACAGTTTTTTTAAAATCTTTCCATCATGTTCCGGTTTACTCATGTTAAAGGGAAGCCTTAAAGAGATTATAACTTAACTTTTTAGAGAAATTCTTAGCCCATTGGCTACCTTCTCTGCATTACTATATGCAGCGAACAGCCGTAATGCAAACGCTTTGCGGCATCCACGATAACAATGCCGCAACATTTTTAGCCATAGCTAATACAGTTGGATGGACGTATACTTGCAGCTATGGGTGACTTCAGACGTTCACTCATATCGGACAACAAAATAAACGTACCTGAAAACCAGTAAACTACTGCCCCTCTAATTTTCTGTCGGTCCTCTCATCTGTATCTAGCATATACTGTCAAGGGACAATGATATGTAAAATGTAAAAGGCCATATCGTACATTCTTACATTCATAAGTTTGAGACAGAGAAAGAAACGAGTGGGCGTGGCTTCTTTCCTAACTTAAGCTAAGCCAAGAAAGGGTGTTCGGATATCTACAACAAATGTTAAGGAAATTGAAAAAGTTCAAGAGTAAATTGCCTTAATCAATAAATTCTGGCACTTCATCACATTGCCCAAAATTACCGGAGGGTCCAAAATTTGCTGTGCCAAAATATCGAGAAGATACAGCTGACAAAAAAAAAAAATGGTTGAAATGGCTTCGTAGGATGTTTTTGTTGCTTAAGTCTTCGGCAAATGGATTACTGAGATTTCTCATGACGCCAGTGCTTACAAGGAAATGAATATGTTGCAAATATGTGTATATATACTATATATATATATATTAATATATTATAATATATATATATATATATATATATATATGAGTATTATAGATATAGATATATATAATATATATAAATATTATTACTATATATTATTAAGATAATATATTGATTATATTATATGTGTGTGTGTGTGTGTGTGTATGTATGCATGTATGTATGTGTACATAGCTCTCATAGTTAGGTAAATTTTGTTGAAAGTTTGCTTGGCCCATGTCCTGACAACTCTAGTTGTAGCCAGAAACGTTATCTAACTTCTAAGTAATCAATTTGCTGTTTAGTTGATCAGTGGCACAATGGGATTTAATTGAACGGTCTTGTGAGGTTTCAGCTTGCTTTGGAATTGGACCCAGGGCCTTTTTGTTGATGAGATTAAATTCCTATCCATATGACACAAATACCCTGTATATATATATATATAATATATATATATATATATATATATATATATATATATATATATATGTGTATCTATATATATATATATATATATATATATATATATATATATATATATATATATATAATATATATATATATATATATATATATATATATATATATATATATATATATATATATATATATATATATATATATATATATATATATTATATATATATATATATATATATATATATATATATATCAGAATATCATATATATATATTATATATATATATGTATATATATATATATATATATATATATATATATATATATCATATGTGATTATATATATATATATATATATATATATATATATATATATATATATATATATATATATATATATATATATATATATATATTTTTTTTTTCGAAGGCGGAGGGAAAAGACACCATTGTTACGTGAGTTTATTATGCCGACGTTTCATGGCAGTTGCTTTCATCGCATTTTCAATGCTGCAATGTTAAAAAACCATCTTACAAAGTCATGTTAAGACACGGATGCCTACACAAAATTATAAGAAAAACTAAAAGCGGGAGGAATGGGAACAGGACATACCTAAACTGAAGAAGTAATAAGAAACATAAGTTTACTCAAGATCCAGCTTTAGCAAAAAAGGACGAGAGAATGAAAAGAAAAACAAATGGTTAAGCGATAAACAATTGGATAGAGGTTTTTTGAGTAATTGGTGTTGGGACCGCCTTCTTTGTGATAATAGATTGATAATAGATATTTTAGTTTTGGGCTTGTCCTATTATAAAAAAATCTTTATAATTAATATGAGTTTCACACAATTTTCATGATTCCTTATATTAGAGTGTTCTGGATTAGTCAGTTTATATCCAGTTCTGTAGTTTACACCTTTATGGGCATCTATGCGAAACCTGGGGACATATTTGTAAGCGATGTGCCAAAGTAGGAGATGGCTAAGACGATCCGTGAATTTAAATAACGATCCAATAGTGCTTTTTGGAATATGGCGATACATTTCTTTCTGAAGGTGTTGTCATTTAGGCAGGGAAAATTAGCATGCATTTTCATTTTTGTTACAGTTAAAGATGGGTGGAGTTAGATTCATTCTGGCACTCAACATTTGATAGAGCCTTCTGGAGACCAGCCTCGTAGGAAAACAGTTATTCCTGAAATAAGATGTTAAGAATGAAACTTCAGCACGAAACATCACCCAAGTTGAGGAATGGGTAAAAGCTCTATGTGATAGAGTTGAAATCGCATTCTTTTTGAAGTTAAAAGTGCAGGAGCTATAGAAATTCATACCTAACACTGTATATGTACTTTTCCGGAATACACCTGTATAGAAACTATTGTTTTCTCTCGAGACCAGGAGATCAAGGGAAGGGAGCTTATTATTCGTCTCTCTCTCTCTCTCTAGAGAGAGAGAGAGAGAGAGAGAGAGTAAACTTAATATTAGGGTGCTGGCTGTTAACGAATTCTAAAAACATTTCTGCGTCGTGCTCGTGTCGAAACAGAGCAAACGTGTCGTCTACATACCTACGGTAAAATAAAGGAAGGCAGCTCAGGGGAAGTTTTCCATGGCGCCCTCCTCCAGGGAGGCCATGAATATATTCGCCATAGTAGGTGCCAAAGGCGACCCCATTGCAACCCCCTCCACCTGCTTATACAGAGTACCATTCAAAAATAAAGGCCGTGTCCAGCATGGCCAGTTCGAAAAATTGCTTAAACAACGTTCGGTTAAAATTATGAAAACTGGAGTCAGGGTCCCTGACTCCAGTTTTCTTGAAAATTCATGAGGACTAACTCCACGAAGAAAACGACATGTTTATGAGCACAGCCATTCAGCTCCATAAAGCAATGAATAAAATTGCACCAGTAAAAGGTAGGACAGAGAAACCCTTTTGATAGAGTAGAAGCTTAATCGTCCTCCAAGTAAATATTTTTCTCCGGTAGAGTAAAGTATTTTTGTTCCACCCTGCCAAGCATTAAGTGTTGTGTTTTTATGATTCAGATACTGAAATTTAGCCGAAGATTTCTTTCGAAAAAAAAAAAAAAAGGCAAAACAAACAAAAGTATAGTGTATGCGTTTGAAGTAAAGTCGAACTGAGAACCAAAGAAGTAAAATAAATGGACAACCGAACTTAAGTTATCCCAGCACTTTCCGAGGAAGGGATAGCCAGAACGTCTGAGAGAGAAGAGAGAGAGAGAGAGAGAGAGAGAGAGAGAGAGAGTAAATGTTGAGATGAGGAGAGTTGAATCCCCAGACCGGTGCCCCGGAGCCACTCAAGAGAGTTTAATATGGGGATTCCTGAGACGCCCAGAACTTTGACGACTGATTGGAGAACATTAGATCGCTATTGAATTTCCACCATTCGACTCCTTTTTTCTTCCGCCGAAACTTTTATAATGAGACAACTTTTCTGGTGCGCTTACCTGTAAGAAACCGCGCTCTCTCTCTCTCTCTCTCTCTCTCTCTCTCTCTCTCTCGTCTTCTGGCGAGGATGACTCTTCTCGGAATAATTTAAAACTTGGATATCAAATATCGATTTCTTTATAATGGTGTATGTTATGACTGTTGTTATTATTGTTGTTGCTATCGGTTTTGTTGTGATTATAGTTGTTCAGCCTGTTTATATGTGGAAAGTTTTTTCTTATATTGGAATTTTCTTACATTATGGGAAAATAAGGAATAAGAAGATGAGGAATAAAAAATAGAAAGATAAGGAAGAAGGTATAAAAGAATAGGGTAGTATAGTATTTAGGAGACGTTGGTACCTTGTATTGAGGACATTATTTTACATGCAACTTATCCCTTTGCAGAAAGCCTGTAAAACAATGCTATTAGCTCGCTTTTCAGATATATATTTTTTTATTTCATTAGTTTAGAGTTAAGAGAATTTGATCATTAAAATCAAGACGTAAATAATTATGGTTTTAGTGTTTTGTAAAAGAAACTATTGAGTTGGTTTTATCTGTCCCTGTGCACTATTTCTATCCGCACTTTTTCTTTCCGCACTTTTTCTCTCCGCCCTCAGATCTTAAAAACTACTGAAGCTAGAGGACTGAATTGGCATGTTAATCATCCACCCTCTAATCATCAAACATACCAAATTCCAGCTCTCTAACCTCAGTAGTTTTTATTTAGTTAGCCATAATCGTGCTTCTGGCAATGCAACAACTCTGGACACAATGACTGCCTGAGAGTTGCATGGGCCGCGGCTCATACAGCATTATACCGAGACCACCGAAAGATAGATCTATTTTCGGTGGCCTTGGATATACGCTGAACAGAAAACTCGCGTGCGTGCCTTCGGCGAATTTTTTTCCCCACTTGTTTATCTTTGATAACAAATATTCTTCTTGACACCCATAAGAAAACTTATTTTGAGGTCTGCAGTTTATGACTACATTGTGTTCAAACTGTCTTTTTATCACGTGAAATATATTCTTCTTACCTTATTTTCCCAATTCTTCGCTCTTATTGCGTTTCCTGAATTAAGAAAAAAAAATATTCTTTTACGTTCTCTGGGGAGTTGTTATGCAAAATTGTTTGTGAAAATTCATCAAAGCAATTTAAAGGGCCTCTTTTTTTTCTCTCTCTCTCTTTTTTGTCTGATGATTTATGAGAGTTTTAGCCAGCATTGCTGTTACATAGCAATGTTTTTCTGTGATCAGAATGCGTAAAATTACATTATAATGCAGGACACTGTTGCAGTTTAATTTTAAAACGGAATAATAATATTTTCTTGAAGCATGTTAGAAGAGGAAAGTGACGAAGATGAAAATTCAAGATGGTGAGCAGAAGTTAGCAGATTACAATATATTTTGCTGTAAAAAAGTTAATGACCAAAAATTAATTACTTGATAAAGAGTATTGTTTTCCAAATTACGTATTTTATATCGCGACTTACGGCAGATTGCTTAGAAGGCGGAGAGGAAAGACACTTAATTTTCTGGTTATTTACTTCATATGAGAGAGAGAGAGAGATTTGTATATATTTATACATGTCCCATAAAGTATCCTCCACTTGAAAAAAATATAATATAATGAAAATTCATAAGTAGTTCTATAAATATTTATAAAAGAAAGTACAGCTGTAAAGAAAATAGATTCTCACATTCCCACGCTTTTCAGCTAAAAGGTTTATGTGTTTTGTCGATAAGGGTCGAAGCTATGTTTGCAAGAGAGAAAGAACGAGCAATGTAATGTGTGTGCGTGTTTGTGTGTGTGTGTGTGTGTGTGGTGTGTGTGTGTGTTCGTGCACGCGAGTGCCTGCATGTGCTATGAAGTCTTCTATTAAAGGCAATAACATTTATGAAAGTTTATGATTATATAAACATATTTATTTGAAACTTTTAAGGAATCGTAGCAGTACAAAGGCAAGTGTAAGAATAAAGTTACAACTGTATTTATGACCCTGGGGTGGAAATTTCCTGGTCGTATTTCCCTTGAGTAACAAAAGATTCGTTTAGCACAACTTCAGGGGTAGGTCTATATAGTGAATAGTTATAGCTATACCTAGAATGCTTTTTTTTTGCAGATTTATATACCAGACACTGCCTCCAGAGTGTTAATAATAGATTACCCAAAGTCCTACAGAAAAAAGGACTAAACATCAATGAGCTAGGAAAGAAGGCTCCCAGAAGATTTGGCCCTTCAGTAGTTAAGCCTAAGATTAAAGTTTAGTTTATTGGGGAAGATAAACTTTCGGAAAGTTTCTGGAGCTTTATTGATATTAGAAGTTGAGTCAAAGTGGTGGTAGTCATAAGGTTGAGACTGGTCAACTTTCTTTGGGACAGGCCGAACCCAAAGGAAGGCTGCTTAAAAGATTTACCAAATTACTAAACCGATTAGTTTAATTGATTTCATGATACTCTGAGTGTAGTTATATACATGTGCAAAGTAACATGGTATGTAGGTTCTCTTAACCAAATATCTTCGGCACTTTACACCAGGATTTCATGTCTAGATTCTTTGACATGCACTCACATGCTTTCTCCATTAATGACATCATCTGTCTTATCTTTTATAAGTCTGTATGCCATACATTATTAAACACGCCTAGATTTAAGTAAGGTGATTCTGGGTTGGATATTTGTTTGGGAAGAGTTTCTCCAAGGAAACTATTCAAGCAGAGAGTAAGTTACTGTTTGCCACAGTACTTGGGAGGCGGCTTGCAATGAACCTACTTAACCCGGGCACTTTTGAGCATTAGTATAATGCTCAGAAGTGCCCGGTCTAAGTAGCTGTGCAGAGGAGCAAATATTGAAATGCTCTTTATTATTACAGTAATAAAGCCTTTCGTGTAGGGCAACATTATAATTTTGGAAAGAAGTCATCGTATCTAAGCTTAGAAATAACAGCGTTAACGACTTAACTACTAAAAGCATCACTAAGCTGTAAGCCATCAAGGAAAGTTGACCACTTCCATACGCAACGAACCTCAAATGGGCTGAGACAACCGTTGAGCATCTGATTGTTTATGTTTTCATGTCTGCCTCTGTTGAAAGCTAAGCCTCATAAATTCTATATGTGACAAAGCCTAACTTCTTGAAGGCAGTTTGGGCAATAACAAGGGTTTAGTTTCGAAATTCTGCAACACCTGCCGTCAAAGTCACCTGTCTTTGTACTGAGTATGTGCAACAAACGCTACACATAACGAATCATAATCAAACACCTAAAAAGAATGGCGTTGAGTATTCTTTCATGTAAATTGCATCCAGTCACCTCGAATTGTTCACATTTTGGGGAGTCTTGTAGACGGTACAGTATCTCCATCCGGCTTGAACTGAGAGATCTCACATACCGACGTTTCTTAGAAACAAGTGTTGAAATAGTGCAAATCATCGATTGTGGATCACAATTCTTATATTTGCTATTTTGATAATGAAGCTGAATACATTACATGAGTGTTGTTCAGCTTTTAAAACACATAATATTAATTGCGAAACAAGTTATTTTGTCTATTATATTTTCCAAACTTTTGCTTTATCTGTGAATTATGACTTACTTATGTTTGTTGATGTAGAATACGAGTTCCATCGTGTTCATCTTCCATCTGAGAATCCTCAGTCTATAAAAGAAGCTCACGCTATAAGAGAACTTTACAACTCGTAGCATACTTACTTTAATATATATATATATATATATATATATATATATATATATATATATATATGTGTGTGTGTAATGAGGATATGATCCTCATTATTCATCTGGTAAACGTGTAACTCGAGCGTCAGGCAAATCAACACACAAATCTCTCTCTCTCTCTCTCTCTCTCTCTCTCTCTCTCTCTCTCTCTCTAAGGCAACCAGCGGCTTGCGACCTTCTCTCTCTCTCTCTCTCTCTCTCTCTCATCTCTCTCTCTCTCTCTCTCCACTCTAACAGGTTTGATTAATCAAAATGAGAGAGTTGCATTATAAAAAAATACATTTATTAACAATAACAGACAGTAAATCAATTAGGTCTCACAGACTAATTTAATTCAATTAAAACCCCAACAAAATATCTAAACAGTAATTAGTCACACCAAATGTCCATTATCCCATCGGGACTCCCTCAGTCCCCCCTCATGGTTCCTTGCCAGAACCGTCTGTTTCAAAGACATGAGAAACCACTCGTAAGTACACACATAAGTTTAACAACAGAGATTAAAGATTGAATATTCTCATAAAAATGTCAACTATACAACAAGCCGCTCTTTGGCTAAAATATTATAAGACTCACCCAAGCAGCCGGAATATTTCGCACACTTATCATAAATACACTTTCGGAGAGCACCACAGCATCCTGCCTTTCTCTCAAAGACGCCTCTATCCAAATCCCCATAGACTTGGGTATCATACATTATTAACAGAAGAGGCGCACACGCACATACAAATGCACATTTCAACAACGCCTCACATTACTGGTTACAACCAGTTTCCCAAAGGCACTTTTGAAAAGAGTTCATGAACTGAGTACATTGACTCATCTTTCTATGCAGTTTTTATATCACGCCACCCACAGGAACCATTGATCAGCTTTTCTCGGGTCGTTGCTTCTCCACATTCCAATAGGTCACAGCGAACTATGGCATGGCATATCATTAAATTATAAACCCTAGGCCTTACATATAAATATATATATTATATATATATATATATATATATATATATATATATATATATATATATATATATATATATATATATACATATATATATATATATATTATTTATATACATTCGTATTTAATTATCACAATTCTGATTGTATGTGCGCATGCATGCTTGCGCACAAAGTACACAATAGGTACGAACTAATCTCTCTCTCTCTCTCTCTCTCTCTCTCTCTCTCTCCTCTCTCTCTCTCTAGCTGTCAGTTTCTCTTTAAGGGGAAAAGGTGAATTGGCTCAAAGTGTTTCTCATCATTTTTCCCTCTGGGACGCACCGATTTCCTGGTAAGTTCGTATGTTCTGGTGTGATCTGGTGTGAGACATATAAATCAGAGCGTGGACCAGCTTTAGCTAAATCTTGATTTATAGGAAAAGGTTCTAGGCCTACTTGGAACGGTTGGGTCTCGTAGCCAATTAGTTTACTGGATATCTGTTGTTTTAACAGGATACCGTATCAACTGGAAATGCGAGTCCCTTGAAAATGCTCTGAGAGTAGGATGTTTCTTGTTCGTAGTCTTAGCTACTTGTTTGATTTTTGTCTAAGGACATTTGTTTATTCGTTAGCATGTCATGAGGCTTCCTAGCTTTTTTTTTTCATGTGACGAGGCCAATAATAGACATTATAGTCGTCATAATGTATATTTGATAAAGATTTCATCTCAAATTTGGTTTAAATTTAATGTGTTTTTGTAATTATACGGAATATGTACCAATGACGTAAAAAAATAAGTAGGTGATGGTAGTCACAAATCATTTTTACGACTTAGAATAATTAAAATAAAAAATAAAAAAAGACTCTTGCCCTTATTTATAGAAAATGTTTTCGTCCTTAAACAGGATTTCATTTAGATTTACGTATTTCGTTGGGAGTAAACATTTTGTTATAATTATTACATAAAGTTTCAGAATAACACATTTATCATAGCTAAGGCGTAATTAATTTGTCCAAGTCATTAATGGTATGTGAAAACTAGGAAATAATTTACTAAATTTAGGACCAATTTATTGAAAAGACACCGAAGAAAATACTAATATTCAACGCACGAAAAAGAGGCAGACTAATCAAGTGAAATGAAGGCCGATAATGGCGATTCCGAAAAACTAACGCTTAAAAATAAAAGTGAGCAGAAATATATCACTTATATTGCCGGGAAATGTCAATTTAAATGTCGTTTGCAACCCTTAGATTCCTGGAGAGAGGAGTAAATCGAAACGGCTGCCTACGTAGAGACTTCGCGAAAATTCATAAAAGCCAGAGATTTACGAAACAAAAGAACGGGTTGTAAAATAGCGGAGAGTACCTGTCAGGTTTCAGTCATCCACAGCTCGACCAGATTACTAATTAGGCATTTCACGGAATCGAAGCTGGAATGTGGCTCTGAATCGAGGCAAATTATCCTGTTTTCAGAAGCAATTACATTCAGACCAGTGGAAAGGTTTCTTTCATCGCGATTGGTAGATTAATTCAACCGGTAGATTATTTTCATGGTATGAAACGCAGTAGACCGTAAATACGATATATATATAATATATATTATATAGATATACCATAGATATATATATATATATTATATATATATATATGTATATATATATATATATATATCTATATATATATATATATATATATATATATATATATATAGATATATATGTGTGTGTATATATTATATATATATATATATATATTATATATAGAGAGGACGATGAGAGAGAGATGAGGAGAGGGAGGGAGACAGAGAGAGTGAGAGAGAGAGAGAGAGAGAGAGAGAGAGAGAGAGAGAAGTTGAACATCCTCACCACTGAAAACTTATTGAGAAAACGAAAAGCTGTGCATTTCTGGTGCTGCCCTTCCAAACTAATTGACATTTGCTTTCTATGACCTTGTCCCATGTATTACTAAACACCAGCATCTTCACGGGACTGTAGAAATGTATGAAAATATATTTGATATTTCAGAAGTCGTGAGTGTGGCCATTATCAAATCCAATCTCAACGGATGAAGTTGACCTCACTCTGCACACCAGGATCATGAGTGTATTTTACATTTAAATATTGCAAATATCTGTTTCCAATTGTTCGAAATTTCTGACAAAGGTTCAACTCGTATTTCACCTTTAACCTGAAGGTATGTCCTTGCCCTTGTCTTTGACCCCTCTCGCTGCATCGGATTTACTATTAGATTACGAATGTCGATTTATGTAAAGGAGATCTAGTATAGTCAAAAAGTTATGACTGTGGTCGAATTCATATTTGATCTTTGACTTCCAAGTATGACTTCCAGCCCCACTCAGCACTGCAGCATTATTAACAGATATTGCATGTCAAGTATAAAGTCTATTTCTGTGGTTGACTTCACTGTGCTGCGTTTAAGAAATATAAAAGTCTTTATCTCTCTTCTTTCAAGGTTGTGACAATAGACAAATTCTTATTTGAACTTTCACCTCTAATTAAGACTTCGTCCTTAACCTTCAAGCATAACATCTGTTTAATCCTTTGGCACCCAAGTTTGACCTTGACTCGGAACACGTTTTCAATGCACATGGACTTCCGTGGTAGATAATTGCACACCAAATATAAATTTTCTTTCTCGTATACTCTAAAAGTTACTGGAATAGTTTTTTTTTCCATTACCTGCAGGTATACGTTAACTACATTATACTGCATTCAAACGGTTCTTTGCATAATGTTGTTTATGGTGACATTTACAACTGGTTAGATGCGGCTGTTTTGCGAAAGGAGTACTTACAAATGCACGTACACACACAAACACATCAACATTATTAAGTGTTTTATGTATATTTCCATACACATACATATATTTACTATTTTCATGGTATTATGCAGTTAACATTTGTATTTTTAGAATTACCATGCACTGCCTAGAAATAGAATTAGCAACTGATAACATACACAAATTACACAAAGTGCTCCATGCCACCCACTGAGTATAAGCCAATTAGATTGCTCAAGAGAGTTTTTACGTACAGGTAAACAAAACCAATAACAATGCAAAGAGGGACGCTTCACGTTCATTGCCTCCAGCACTCCTCTTACTTTTCAAAAATCAATTAGCATCTATGGAAGTTCACAAGGAAACCGTTGACCTTATTTGAATCCTGTGGGGTTTTTCACATGTTGGTGGATATCAGTTACCACTCTCCTTCCTGGAAGTATATTTTTATAACAAGATGGGTCGTCTACTCCAGCTCTAGTAAAATGTATGTGAATGCTTTAGTGGGAATAGTCATTTCCTTCTTCAATGGTCACATAGCTTAGGTTAACCTCATTCTGATATATCGGATGCAATTTTAATCGTATTTTGATATATCTGATGTTGGTTAAGGGTAACCTCCATCTGATATATCTAATGCCCGTTTAAGGTTGATCTCATTACGATTCATCAGATGCTGTCTGAAGGTTAAGATCATTCAGATATATCATGATGATTGATAGGATGCGGGTTTAAATTTAAACTTATTCTGACATATAGGATGATGGTTTAAAGTTACTCTTATCCTGATATATCGGAAGCTGGTTTAGGGCCAACCTTAATCTGATATATCGGATGCCAGTTTAAGGTTAATTTTATTCTGATATAATCTTATTTTGATATCGGATGCCGGTTTATGGTTACTTTGTGATATATCTGATACCAGTTTAGAGTTCAGCTTTTTCTGATTTTTAGGGTGCTGGTATAATGTTAATCTTGATCTGATATATCAGCCTCTGGTTGAAGGTTGAAAGTTGAAGGTTAATGTTATCCTGATATGTAAGATGCTGGTTTGAGGTTAATCTTATCCCTATATAACGGATGCCGGATGAAGGTTAACCTCATTCTGATATATCGAATACCATTACGAATCCTGCCACAGGCATTGAGTTTCTTCATTTGTTTCTCTGGGTCCCCGGGTCCCTTTAGTATCACGTTCTATCATATAATATGTAAGATATATATATATATATATATATATATAATATATATATATAATATGTATATATATTATATTTATCTATATATATATATATATATATATATATATATATATATATGTATATATGTATCTATATATAATATATATATAGATAATTATTATATATATTATATATATATATATTATAATATGAAAATATTATATATATATATATCATATATATGTATATATATGTGTGTGTGTATGTATGTATATATATGTATGTATGTATATTTATATATTATATATCAATATTTATATATAATTTATAGATATAAATAAATATATATATATATATATATTATATATTATATATAATGTATATTATTATATATAATATATATATATATATTATATATATATATATATATATAAATATATATATTATATATATTATTATATATGTATATATATGTATGTATGATATTTTATATTTAATATTTATATAAATATGTATAGAGTTGTTATATATTATTATATTTATATATTATATATACTTATATATTATAATATATATATATATATATATATATATATATATATATATATCCATTACTATATTTATTATTATATTATATATATATATAATAGATTATATATATATATATACATATATATATAACATATCATATATATATATATATATATATATATATATATATATATATAATATATGATATGTTGTGTGTGTGTGTGTGTGTCTGTGTGTGTGTGTGCGTGTGTGTGTCAGCAACCAATATCTAAATTAACTTTCATTATTGTTACTTTATTATAAAAATAAAATCTAATATGCTTTTGTGTCCGAGTTCATTTTAAGTGCAATCCCATTCCGAGGCTGTCAGCAAACTTGTCTTCTCATTGCCATGTTGTCAGTTTCGATAAACTATCAAATGTTTGTCAGTTTCCTTTTTCACCAAAGCAAAAGCAGCACAGATAGCTGAAATATCTCGGTAAAATTTCAGCAAAGTGGCACGTATGCTAGATCTAGGAAAATAGTTTGTTTGTTTAACGAAAAGTCTGCAATTGTATCCTAACTGCATTGCTTGCAATGATATGTTCCTCTGTTCACAGGAAACACCTTCTCTTTCAAGGACATTTCAGTATTCCGGGAGAAAAGGATCCTAGTAAATTTTCGTGTGTTGCTAGAAGACCTTCCTAAGTAAATTATCGTTTGTTGTTTGTAAATCCACTCATGGTCAAAATACAAATAAAATTATCGGGAGAGTTGTACATTTTCCGCATATCTTATAAATAATCGATTGTTCTTGGACAATTATCAAATGTATAGGGAATAGACGTTTGTTAAAAGAGAATTTCCGATTTCTCAAAAAAGTTTAGTTCATGAACAAAATGCAGACTACATGGAAAGGTACATTTTTCACTGATAAGAATTTGTTTAATCGGATAAATGTCGTCTAATGACAAAATGCATAAATGATTTTTTGATGAATGCATTTACTACCTGATGGAATGTAGCCCCGTTCTAGAAAAGAAAAACACAAGACCCAAATAAAGGTATTTCGATAAAAAGAAAATAAAATGTATACATAAAAAAAGTCACTTTCTCTCCTCCAAAAATATATATCATTATTTGGAGATTTTATTCTGAGAAAGAAACCATATTTCTGGAACAAGAGAAACCATTTTGGGTCGAATAATATTTTGCTATCTGATCCGATTTCAACATCAGTTTTATCTCATTTCTTTTACATTGATCGGTTCCCCGTAACAAGCAGTGACTCAACAGAAAAGGCGCTGACCTCTGCCACATATATATTAATATTGTTGAATAGTAAATGGAAATCCTGTGCAGAAAATTCCACCATAACAGCCTATCGAACCCAATGTGCGCAATGTAGTACCATTCAGCTCTGATCTCTCACGCACCTTCTTCTTCCCTGGATGTTGGAGGAACCATCCTTTGAAGCACAGCTTTCAAAACATCCATTCAACCTTCAGAATCTTCAAAGTGTAAACTCTTTTCAACAACGTGTCACCTATCCTCCATTCTCTCCATTTGGTCAGACCATCTCAGAAAACTGTGATCCATCTTTTCACCTACATTAAAACTTTCTCACTACTATGTGTATCTCCACGTTTCTTACATTTTCAGTTATTTCTATAACATGATATGGCGTAACAGGGACGTCCAAGTTGTTTAGTCTGAGGACCACTCTTGAAAAACAAAAAGTCATGCGGGTCACCTGTCTGTATGTTTGTTTCTATATATATATATATATATATATATATATATATATATATATATATATATTATTCAGGATAGACGGCAAATTTAATTTTTATGATATAAAATAGAGAAATATACTTTTACTTATATTTATCCAGGGGGGCCACTTTCAAAACCAACGGTCCACTTTTGGCCCACGGCATTCGGGTTGGACGGCCCTGGCCGTAAACAGCTCATCTCTGTAGCTTTCATTATTTATACATAGCGCAGCATTTAATATCCCCAACTCATTTTCATACAGGAGAGTTGGTTCAGCAAAGTCTTCATGCATAGCAACCATAGCTTCTACATCCCCGTAAGTTCCTTTAGAAATTTTAAACACCCTGTTCCAATTTTTGCTTCACTTTCGCGCGACTCAGTTCCTCTTTCATTCAACTATCATCTGAAAACATCCACTCCCAAATACTTATAAGAAAATAATGCTTCCTTGAATTCACTGTTGCACTCAGAACATCAGTATGTGATTTTATTTTACATTTATTTTTCTGTCCCTTTTGACCATCTTGATTGAAAACATTGCACCTTGGTTACATTACGTCAGCGTCTAAATTTTTTATTTACTTTTCAAACACTGTGTGAAAACTTTAGGTATACAAGTTAAACTCAGTATGATTATCAGTTTCTTTGAGATTATAACGTTCAACTTGTACCTTAATCTCAGTGGACTTTCAGAATAGCATTTGATCTTCGGCCCTTGTGAAGTTTACTATTATGTATAATAATGCGAGCAACTACTGACGAACGGGCACTTTTAAAAGAAAAATATAGTTTTATCTTTTGATTGGATATAGCTTTTGATCACAGAGTGATATGTTTATTTCAGTTTACAAAAAATTTTTATTCTTGGTATCTAGTTATTCAACAGACGCCCCCCCCCCCCCCCCCTCCCCCCCCCCCCCCCCCCCCAACCTCCCCCCCAAACCTCCCCCACCTCTCTCTCTCTCTCTCTCTCTCTCTCTCTCTCTCTCTCTCTCTCAAAGGCTCAACATGTAATTCGGATTGTTATGATAATCTAGGGTGACGCAGGTTATTTTATACATGGTATAATTTATGATAATTTTTTTTTACCTGTGGGTAACCAGTAGGTGAACGAATACAGAAGGATGGAGGAGAGTCAAGCGTAACATTTATATTATAGTTCATACTGATAATACGTATAATTTTCGTTCATTTACCGGAGTAAGCAACATCACGAAAAGACGTCCTCCAAGAAACTTGAAATAGCACGTCGAAAGTCATTAATGAGAGCCTGGAATGGATACGCACACATAAATACACTCGTGTGTACACTTAAGTTTTCTTCTAAAAATACGCTCTCTTTTTTCCGATAACAGCTCATGGCTTTTGACTTCTGCGTGTCGACGAATTTTCCCCAAGGCGATTCAGGAAGTCTGCGAAGCAATCAATAAAGAGCGAAGTGGAATTCGTTTCTCATGGCTCCCGGATTCCGGATTACTATCGTTCCATATCGGATGATTTTTACATTTCACCGCCATGACTTGCAACCTAATTGGATCAAGCTTTTTTTTTCAATTTATTTTTGTCTTGCTGGAACCGGTAGAGCTAAGTGTTTTACCTCTCTCTCTCTCTCTCTCTCTCTCTCTCTCTCTCTCTCTCTCTCTCTCTCTAGTGATTGGTGTGTTTGGTCTTTCTCACTTGTTTTTAGACACACATCAATAGTATTTGTGTGTATGTATATCTGTGGTTTTTTCCAATTCCATACAAGGTATGGGACTTCAACCCCTGCGCTCCAGTCATTTAATGGCTTTGAAGTAATGCAGGGTTCAGAGAACGCGTATTGTTTTAAGGAACTCTAGAAAAATTAGATTTATGATGGACATCTGCTCTATATCACCGGATTATTGTACCTTTGAAGAAAAATTTCCACCCCCAAATGTGCACAACCCTTCATTAGGTGCTCCTTTGCCTTATGATGCCATAACGGGACCCAAAAACTATTTATTAATTTTAGGGCAAATTGGCCACACTGGTGATGTTGGCATTAAGACAACAGTACAATCAACTGTAGGTAAAAAAAATTCTGAATACGCCTAAGTATCCAATTCACATCATCCTTTTATTTTTTTTATGAAGTCACATTCTGTTTCCAATGTAAAATTGACGTTCATTAACCCCCTTGTCAAGGACAATATTTAAACTATTTAAATGTACTCTTGCATCAGTTAACATGGAGACCTCAGGCATCTCTCCAGCTTCCTAGTTCGTATTTTGTCTTCCACTCTGCCCTTCTCTGTCTGTTGCCTCTAAACATCAGTGAATACGTCAAACGTATGAAATATTCTGTGATAAAACATCTCTCTCTTTTGAATATTACTCGTGTCTACTGTAAAAGAGTGAAAAGTACAGAACGCTTCAAAACCCAGATTATACAACACATCTATGCTTAAGCAAAGCAGAATCTTGAAGACAAATATCATTGTTCCAGGATGTTTTCCAATCTTCTCAAACGCTGTACTTCATAGTGTGGCTTATTGTCCAAGTATAAGCAAACCCAAGTATGACATATTTCATTATAATTTACCTATATAATTTTATACCTATTAAAAAGTATATGCAATGAAAAAATATTTCATGGTGCACGTGAATAAGTGAATGGATCATTTTATTCTGAATTGCGTAAATTCACGTTTGAATAAGTTTCGTTATTTTTCTGACAAGTTGTTCTTTTCAGTCATTTTCTCCCTATAACTTTAATTCGTTCCCCCTCCATAATGAATCTGAAAAGGTTTGCGATTTGCGTTTACGGGTTTTCGGTTTTGTTTAGCGTCCCGAAGCAAACTCTCAGTCCCTGTCTATGAAGTGCCATTGGCAGATTGGATTGCCTCAATAATTGCTTGGCTTTGCCCGTAAATTTTAGTTATTTATTTTATTCCTTTATTTATATCAGTTTAGGTATTTACTTTTAGAAGTGACAGTAGATGTGTTTTGTGCAGAGTTTCGTATTTATGTTGGCGTCTATACTTCCCGGTGGAGGAGAACATGTGGTCTCATTATTTTGTTATTTAGAACAACGGTTCATTATACGAAATGAAAAAGCGACAATGTTAACAGAAGTCCGCTTATATGTTTGTATATTTTATATTTTGAGTGAGTATTAACCAGGCTTAACCATTATTAATAATACTTATGTTTCTGAGTTATAAAATTAGGAAATACGTAATATCACTTTTTTTGTTAAGGGAATCTTTAAAAAGAATATGAGACTGTATGCCAATACCTACCAGACAAGAAAAATAATTGTCAGACACCAGACAATTAAAGCAGGAAAACAGCAATCTGAACGTTGCCTGTGTACCTGCCAGGATGAAATATGCTCAGTGAAATGTTTGTGTATGAATTTATGCGAAAAGGGACCCTTTGCAATAAATGAAATGTGCTAGGCATGTTATTGCACAAAGAGAATGTTTTAAACATTCTAACGTTGGTTACGTTGTAGTGAGGAACAGTGGGTAGCCGAACGTCAAGTAGTATATTGCATCATAACACTAACTATTTTATTTTGTTTTCACAATTCATGAATATTATTTCATTTTCTAAAATACTTCCTCTTACTCATACCGCGCACTCTACCCTTTATCCATTCATCTTCCTCTCTCCCCCTCCTCTAAGTCTAACCCCTTCCACTATTATTCTGGACTCCTCTCCTCCTCATCCTCCATCTAAAGCATAAAAAAAATTAAAAAAAAAACTTCATATCCCTGTTTTCTTGTAACTTCTCTCACTTTCGAGTTGAGGTTTTTCGTCGTGGATGAGGTTTTGGGAAAGTTTAGTGATTGATGTTGATGTTGTGCAAGTTTGGAAAAGCCTGAGATGTTTTGATGTTTTCTTTCCCGGGTGAGTTTGAAGAGCCTTTACGTGGTTGTGATTGATATGCATAATTACAGCAGATTAGACTGCTGCATGATCTCGTTTATCTTTCATTTTCGTACCTCTCTCTCTCTCTCTCTCTCTCTCTCTCTCTCTCTCTCTCTCTCTCTCTCTCTCTCTCTCTCTCTCTCTCTGTCGTAATTAAAAGTATTGTCAATTAATATATTTATTCTTAATTCCGATACGACACACAGACACACACACACACACAGTGCAGAACTATGAGGTATTTGCAGTTTAAAGATGTTTTGTTCTTGATATCTAATCGTAAAGATCTTTTAGCCCTCCCCCCCCCCCCACCCCCCCCCCCCCCCCCCCGCCATCCTCCTCCTCACTCTCTCTCTCTCTCTCTCTCTCTCTCTCTCTCTCTCTCTCTCTCTCTCTCTCTCTGCCAGCATCACCAAAATAACTGAGTGTAAATTGAATTATTATGATAAATCTGCAACGGATTGGTTTGAATTTTTACACAGCAGTCTACTTTCATTCGAAAAGTAACAGGTTATCTTAAATGTGTTATAATTTATATCGTCTATGTTATCGGTGGGTAACCAACAGGTGAACGAATACAGACGAAAGGAGGAAATTTATACATAACAAATTTACTCTACAATTAATATTTATAATACTTCTTACAATACTTCTTTCAATTACTACCGGTAGCTTGTGCTGCTATATCAAGTACAACTTATATTATTTTCTTTATGTACCAGAGTAAGCAACATTACAAAAAATCGACCTCCAATATCATTAATTGAATGTCGACAGTCAGTAATTAAAGCCTTGGATGGGTCGACCAGATACTCACACATACATACTCACGTGTACACGTAAGTTGTCTTCCAAAAATACCCAACTTTTCCCGATAATGGCTCATGGCTTTTAACTTTCTCGTGTCGACGAAATTCTCCAAAGGCGATTCAGGAAGTCTGTGAAGCAATCAGTAGAGAGCGAAGTGGAATTCGTTTCTTATGGCTCCCGGATTCCGGATTACCATCGTTCCATATCGGACAATTTTTCCATTTTCTTCTGCCATGTCTTGTAATCTAATTAGGTCACTCCCTCTTTAGAATTTCTATTTAACATACTGAAATCGATGAAGTTATGTATTTCTCTCTCTCTCTCTCTCTCTCTCTCTCTCTCTCTCTCTCTCGTCCTGGGCGGGTTTCGTCTTCATCTTTCTGGCCTGTTTATATACCCTACCTACACACACACACACACACACACACACACACACATATATATATATATATATATATATATATATATATATATATATATATATATATATATATTTATGTGTTTGTGGTTCATTTTCATATATGTGATTTCAGCTCCTTTGCCCGAGTCATATAATAACTTTAAAATCATGCAAGGTGAAGAAAATTCCATTATTTTTTATTATCTGCAGGAAAGGGAACATGATTTAGATTTGTCCCAAAGTGACAAAACCTGCGGCATGGGAGATCAAAGCAGACCCGCAATCTATTGCCTCGTTCTAGGGTAAACAGTCCACACTGCTTACTTTCAGTACAGTAGCAGTCCACAGCAAGGTAACTGACTAGGCAATTAATTGCCCTTGATTTTGCCTTTAGACAAGGGCTCCTTTCCCAAGGGGTTCACAGCTTTTAATTTCCTCGTACAATATGTTTATCGCAAGCTGACTTGCGTTAAGTATTTAGATTTTTTTAATAATCATAATTGTAGAGTAATTTCTCCCACATTTATTTAAGATGCAGTCAGTCCATTGGTGATAGGCGTAACTTTGAACATGGCAGTTCAATCAACAGCAGAAGAAATAAAATTCGCTTCATCCTTTCGTTTGTTATGCAAGTCATATTCCATTTCAAATGTACAATTATTGGCCTCTGTTAACGTTGCTACATATATGGGAAATATGCTCACAATGATACCCCCTTAATCCAGGAAAATATTGAAATTATTTTTCTATAGTCTTGCATTAGTTAACATAGATACCTCAGTCATCTCTCATGCTTTCTGGTTCGTAATTTATCTTGCACACTGCCTTTCATCATCCGTTGTCTCTAAACATCAGTAAATACGTTAAACTTACTAAATATTCTTTTGGAAAGTATCACTCTCTCTCTCTTTCCTTTGAAGTTTGCTTATGGCCATACTGTGGAAAGCATTAGGTTAAGAATACAGAGTAAATGAAAACCCAGACTGTACAACTTATCTAACCTTAAGCAAAGCAGAATCTTGATAACCAATCTCAGTGTTCCATGATGTTTTCTCATCCTTCCAAACTCTGTATTTCCCAGCTTAAAAAAAGCCCAATAATGAGATGTTTCTCTTTATAATTTCGCTATTTAAGTTTAAGGCTATTAAGGAGTATTAAATGAGTATGCGGTATATGCAATAAGAAAAATTACGCGGTACACGTGAGCATCTGAAAGGACCATTTCATTTTGCATTGCGTTGATTCCCGTTTGATTAAGTTTGGGTATTTTTCTAACCTTAAAAATAACTCTCATATACAAGTTGTTCTTTTCTGTCATTTCTTCCCCATGAATTTAATTCGTTGCCCCTTCTTAATGATTCTGAAGGGGCTCCCGATTTGCGTTTACGGGTTTGTGGTTCTGTATAGCGTCCCGAAAGAAACTCAGTCCATGTTTAGAAAGCCATTGGCATAGTGGGTTGCCTCAAATAATCGCATGGCTTTTGGCTCTTTATTTCAGTTCTTTATTTTATTCAGTTCTTTATTTTCAGTTTAGTCTTTTACTTTTGGAATCGAAAGTGGATGTGTTTTTTACAGAGGTTCCGGTTTGGTGTTTCTTATTCCCATGCCGCCTTCGTTTATTTACTGTCTTATTGAGCAAACGGGTTCGCAATTTTGTGGGAACTAAAAAGAAAATACAATGGTTAAAAGAAGTCACTAATATTTTTGCATTACTTTTTAGGGAGTATTAACTAGCCTTTACCATTATAGTACATTAGTGTTACATGGTCTCAAAGTTTGTAAATGAGTATTATCCATTTTTTGGAGAGGAAATCTTTAAAAAGAATGGTGACCGAATGCCCATAACTACCAGACAAGAAAATT